>NC_092146.1:699970-897470 GCF_043159975.1 Macaca nemestrina
AAAGCCAGTGTTTCACCATCTTCAGACTAGACCAGATATCACAGACCCCTCAAGAGTCCCAAGAGATGATCACAGTCAATGTTTCACCATCTTCAGACTAGACTAGAGAGCAGGGGCTCCTCAAGGAACCCAAGGGGTGAGCAAAGTCAACGTTTCATAATCTTCAAACCAAACCAGATACCACAGGTCCCTCGAGGATCCCAAGGGGTGAGCAAAGTCAGTGTTTTCCAATCTTCAAACTAGACCAGATACCACGGATCCCTCAAGGGGCCCAAGGGGTGATCACAGTCAATGTTTCACCATCTTCAAACTAGACCGGATAACAAGGGTCCCTCAAAGATCTCAAGGGGTGAGCAAAGTCAGTGTTTCACCATCTTCAGACTAGACCAGATATCACAGACCCCTCAAGAGTCCCAAGAGGTGATCACAGTCAATGTTTCACCATCTTCAGACTAGACTAGAGAGCAGGGGCTCCTCAAGGAACCCAAGGGGTGAGCAAAGTCAATATTTCATAATCTTCAAACCAGACCAGATACCACAGGTCCCTCAAGGATCCCAAGGGGTGATCACAGTCAATGTTTCACCATCTTCAAACTAGACCGGATACCACAACGGATCCCTCAAGGGGCCCAAGGGGTGAGCCAAGTCCATGTTTTCCAATCTTCAAACCAGACCAGATACCACGGATCCCTCAAGGGTCCCAAGGGGTGATCATACTCAATGCTTCCCAATATTTAAACCAGAAGATGCCATCATATTTATTGGCCAATTGTCTTGGACTCAGCACGGCGTCTTCCTTAATAACCTTTTCCCTCTCTGCATCTAAAACAAAGGAATCCATGGCCTTCAACCACAGACCCTCCTTCCCCAGAGCGACCTCTCTACATTGGAATGTCTATCTTGGTGTCCAGCCCAGAGATAACGGTCCTGTGGGAATTTAGCTGACCTCTCATAGCAAGGAGAGTGAATGTGGAGACCTTGGTCCCTTCCTGATTCCTCCAAGAAAATGGCAGATGGGTGAGGCTTCCAAGGGGAAGAACTGACCTCGTCCATCTACCCTTTTCTCCTTCAAGATGAACACGCTCAAGTAATGACGGTCTGGAATGTCTTGGGATTGTTTTGTTGGAAGGAGCATGAGAGACGGAAGCTCGAACATGACTCAGAAAAACAAAGCAAGTCCCTCAAAGACAGACATTCGTGTGTCTTGGCTCTGAGCGTAGCATCTTTGCCTCCACCCTGACCTGCGATGAGACCCTCTGAGACTTTTTTTTTTTTGAGATGGAGTCTTGCTCTGTCATCCAGGCTGGAGTGCAATGGCGTGATCTCAGCTCACTGCAACCTCCGCCTCCCAGGTTCAAGCGATTCTTCTGCCTCAGTCTCCCGAGTAGCTAGGATTACAGGTGCCCGCCACCACGCCCGGCTAATTTTTGTATTTTTGGTAGAGACCGGGCTTCACCATCTTTGCCAGGCAGGTATTGAACTCCTCACGTCGTGATCCACCTGCCTTAGCCTCCCGAAGTGCTGGGATTACAGGCATGAGCCATGGTGCCCAGCCTGAGACATTTTTTCAGTTTTGTAAGGTTTTAAATAGACTGACAGGTACAGAGAGCAATGGGGCGGAGACCAGTAGACTCAGCACCCAACAGGAATGGAAGATTTAAGGCTCAGTCTCTTGGTTTTTGTTTGTTTGTTTGTTTTTTGTTTTTGTTTTGTTTTGTTTTGAGACAGAGTCTCACTCTGTCACCCAGGCTAGAGTTCTGTGGTATGATCATAGCTCACTGCAACCTCCGCCTCCCAAGTTCAAGCAATTCTCCTGCCTCAGCCTTCTGAGAAGCTGGGATTACAGGCATCCACCACCACGCCCGGGTAATTTTTGTATTTTTAGGAGAGACGGGAATTTACCATGTTGGCCAGGCTGGTCTTGAACCCCTGACGTGGTGTGATCCACCTGCCTTGGCCTCCCAAAGTGCTGGAATTACAGGCATGAGCCACCTCACCCAGTCAGGTTCACTCTCTTTTGAGAGACAGAAACACAGCTGAAGTTCTCCCTGGAAACCTTCTGGTCACTACAGACCCTCCTTCCCCAGAGCGACCTCTCTATATCGGAGTGTTTTTGGCGCACCTCCGTTCTTAACACTTTCAAGGCTGATGTATCAATAAGCAACATTCGGGATTGCTTTGTGCGTGTCACAAAAGCCACATGGATGAGAAAGAAGCTGGTCAAAAAACGATGGCTCACACCTGTCATCCCAGTCCTTTGGAAGGCTGAGGCAGGTGGATCACGAGGTCAGGAGTTCGAGACCAGCCTGGCCAACACGGTGAAACCCCCTCTCTACTAAAAATACAAAAATTAGCTGGGCGTGGTGACGGGCACCTGTAAGCCCAGCTACTTGGGAGGCTGAGGCAGGAGAATGGTTTGAAACCGGAAGGCAGAGGTTGCAGTGAGCCGAGATCGTGCACCAGCCTGGGTGACAGAGCAAGACTCTGTCTCTAAATAAATAAATGAATAGCCGTGTGCTACAGGATTCCAATCATAGAAGAGGGGAGAAGAGGTCAGACTATGGAGATGGTGAAAAGACGTGTGGCTGCAAAGAGTGAGGTGGGAGCGATGGATAGGAGGGGAGTGGTGGCTATTCAGGGCAGTGAAAATATTATGTGACATCTTACAATAGTGGCTCTGTGGCACGATATCTTTGTTCAAACCCACAGACCCGCCGTCTTCAGCCTTTTTGGGGCATCAGGAACCAGTTTTGTGGAAGAGAATTTTTCCACGGATTGGTGCGGGGATGGTTTTGGAAGGGTTCGAGGGTATTACATTGATTGTGCAAATGCTGGAGTGCGGTGGTATGATCAGGGCTCACTGCAGCCTCCACCTCCTGGGCTCAAGCGATCCTCCTGCCTCAGCCTCCGAAGGAGCTGAGGTCACAACTGTGCACCACCATGCCCAGCTAGTTTTTAGTTTTTTTGGTTTTTTTTTTTTGTAGAGAAGGCGTCTTGGTATGTTGCCCAGGCTGGTCCCAAACTCCTGGGCTCAAGTGATCTTTATTTTAATCCTTATTTTTACTTATTCTTAAGTCCAATGTGTCTAGCACTATACCCTACAAAGCATTCTTTCCAAAATAGTGGAATTATTGCCTAGTAAAATAGACACTTGAAGAGACAAGAAAACTTACTTTTCTTTCTTTTTCTTTTTCTTTCTTTCTTTTTCTTTCTTCTTTCTTTCTCTTTTTCTTTCTTTCTTTTTCTTTCTTCTTTCTCTCTCTTCTTTCTCTCTCTGTCTTCTTTCTCTCTTCTTCTCTTTCTTTCTTCTTTCTCTTTCTCTTTTTTCTCTCTTTCTCTTCCTTTCTCTCTCTCCTTCTGTCTCTTTCTTTCTTTCTTCTTTCTCTTTCTTTCTTCTTTCTCTCTTTCTCTCTCTTCCTTTCTTTCTCTCTCTCTTTCTCTCTCTTTCTTCTTTCTCTTTCTCTCCCTTTTTTCTCTCTTTCTCTTCCTTTCTTTCTCTCTCTCTTTCTGTCTCTTTCTTCTTTTTCTTTCTTTCTTCTTTCTCTGTTTCTCTCTCTCTTCCTTTCCTTCTCTCTCTCTTTCCTTCCTTCTTTCCTTCCTTCCTTCCTCCTTTCTTTCTTCTTTCTTTCTTTCTTTCTTTCTTTCTTTTTCTTTCTTTTTTTCTCAGTCTCTCTGCCTCTCTTTTTTTTTCTTGAGACGGAGTCTCCCTGTGTCACCCAGGCTGGAGTGCGGTGGCGCAATCTTGGCTCACTGCAATCTCTGCCTTCTGGGTTCAAGCGATTCTCCTGTCTCAGCCTCCTGAGTAGCTGGGATTACAGGCAAGTGTGGTCAGCTAATTTGTGTGTTTTTACTAGAGACGGGGTTTCACCATAGTGGCCAGGCTGGTCTCAAACTCCTGACCTCAAGTGATCCACCCGCCTCGGCCTCCCAAAGTGCTGGGATGACAGACGTGAGCCACGTGCCTGGCCAGTTTTTTGTTTTTAAAACAAGGCCACAGTCAAGTGCAGTGGCTGACATCTGCAATCCCAGTACTTTGGGAGGCTGAGGTGGGACAATCACTTGAGTCCAGGAGTTTGAGACCAGCCTGGACAACATGGCAAGACCTAATCTCTAAAAATATAGTATTAGCTGGGGCACGGTGACATGCACCTGTGGTCCCAGCTACATAGGAGGCTGAGGAATGAGGACTGCTTGAGTCCAGGACTTTGAGGCTGCAGTGAGCTGTGATGGCACTACTGCATTCTAGCCTAGGCAACAGAGCAAGACCCCGTCTCAAAAAAAAAAAAAAAAAAAAAAAAAAACTCCATTTAAAGTACATCGCACTTGTCTCCAAAATGGAGGTGAATTCTACATACCAACCTGGCTTCCCTTTGTTAATTCTAAACATTCTTGTTAAACATGTACACCTCTGCCAAGAATTTCAATTGTCCTAGAAATTACACACGGTAACTTAAGGTTATAAAAATCTGAGGAACATTAAAACGTAGATCCCTCTTCAGGAAAAAAGAAACAGAAATCTCACTCAAGTCTCAGGCACAGATATTAGAGAAAAAGCAAACCACATAGTTATATGTAATATTCTAAATAAGAACCATCTGCCCCGTAATAAAGCTGAAATTAGACAGAGGTCAGATAAAACAGAATGTTCCCTTATTAAAAAAAAAAATGTTTGCAAGAAAAGTTTGCGTGTCTAAACACCTCCCAAAAGAGTTGCTTTACAACAGTTAATATCTTTTGTCTTATACCACGTTGGAGAAAGTTTCAGGCATTAAAATTCAGCACATTAGTTTTTTCTCCCTGAAAGCCTTCTGGCCAATTATAGGCAAAGCTCACGGGGCCGACACACGGCTAAATTCACTTAGTCTCCCGAGGTAGGTATTTGTGCTTTCTCTAATACACTGTATGGCATTGGTACTATTGATCTGATGTTATTAGATATATTAAAACTCCAAAACTACTTTAGAAAATATAATCATTCTGCAAGTTTTCAGACACGTAAGAGCTTGAAAACCAAGAGTAGCCCACCCTCGAACATTTGGCAAAATTTAATTCTCAGTTATGAATAAGATTGTCTCTCGTCTCCCCCAGAAAAAGCTCCCAGAAATGTCTGCCCATTTCCAGTAACAACTGGTAAATATCACCATAAAAATCATCCTTAGAAGCAGCAATTAAAGGGACAATATTGTCTTGGGGATGAAATGTCTTCTGGAAAAAAATAATAACGCTCTAGGAAATCTTTGAAATTTCTCCAAAGAGTTGATTGATCCAGATGCTAGAAGTTAATACTTTCTGTGATGTAAAGTTATTGTGGCATGAAGAAAAAGGAAAAGGGAACCAGGAAAGCATTTTAAATTATTATAATTATATCTGTCCATCGCAAATTAAGAGGAAATTGTAAACCCTCCCAAAATAGTCTGGGACTGCTAACATCAGTTCCTGATTTTCTTCTGTTTCCCTCACACTCAAACTTCAATGAACGAACTCTCGGGGCTTTGACAAGTCAAACTGAACACAATCCAATTAGGATGAATTTGGTCTTTCATTTGTGGTTCAGAGCTGTGTTTCTACGAGCAGGTTTATGAACCCAGAGAACTCGTACAAATTAACCCTAATGACACGGTGTTCGGGGTAACCATTGAAACAGCAACCTCTTCAATGCACTTCATGTTTGCAAATGTGCTGATGGTAAGAGGTGGGCTCTAACAGGGGCAGTGGGTCGTGCACACCTGATCTCTCCTTTGGCATCCTCAAGCAACAGGGTTCAGGTCACCACTGCGGCTTTCTCAGGGGAGCCACCCGGTTTCTGAAGAGGGCTGGCCCAGCCTGCTCTGGTGACCTTCGAGGGTTGGGGAGAGACACTTCTCTTCACATCCGTGTTATGTGCCTTGAGAGCCTCCTGCCCTGGGGTAATTTGGCCCCCCTGCCCTTCCCCAGATGCTCAAGAACCCATCCATGTGCCCTCTACCCTGAGACCATGATGAAGGGTTTTGTTTAATGCAGCAAACATATTGTCATCCGTTCATCTATTAATGCACTGATCAATCAATTCATCGATCCATCCATCCACTTGTCTCTTTACCCACACATCCACTCATCCATTTATTTATGTGTCCAGCCACGTATTCACCCATCCACCTACCCATCCATCCATAGACTCGTCCATCCATCTATCCACTCATCTACCTATCCATCCATCCATTCATCCACCCTCCCATCCATCTGTCCATCCATCTATCTACCATTCCATCCATCCATCCATCCATCCATTCATCCATCCACCCTCCCATCTATCCTTCCATCCATTCATCCATCCATTTAGCTACCATTGCATCCATCCATCCATCCATTCATCCACCCTCCCATCCATCTGTCCATCCATCTATCTACCATTGCATCCATCCATCCATCCATTCATCCATCCACCCTCCCATCTATCCTTCCATCCATTCATCCATCCATTTAGCTACCATTGCATCCATCCATCCATCCATTCATCCACCCTCCCATCCATCTGTCCATCCATCTGTCTACCATTCCATTCATCCATCCATCCATCCATTCATCCATCCACCCTCCCATCTATCCTTCCATCCATTCATCCATCCATTTATCTACCATTGCATCCATCCATCCATCCATTCATCCACCCTCCCATCCATCTGTCCATCCATTAATCCATCCATCTGTCTACCATTCCATTCATCCATCCATCCATCCATTCATCCATCCACCCTCCCATCTATCCTTCCATCCATCCTTCCATCCATCCATCCATCCATCCACCCATCCACCCACCCACCCATCCATCCACCCACCCACCCATCCATCCATCCATCCATCCATCCATCCATCCATCCATCCTTCCATCCATCCATCCATCCATCCATCCATCCACCCATCCACCCATCCACCCATCCATCCACCCATCCATCCAATCATCCACCCTCCCATCTCTCTGTCCACCCATCCATCCACCCATCCATCCATTCATCTACCCTCTCATCCATGTATTCATTCATCCACACCCCCATCCATTCATCTACTTACACATCTATTTATCCAGCCATCCACTCATTCATCCATATTTCCACCCATCCATCTATCCATTCATCCGTCCACCCATTCATCCACCCACACACTCACATATTCATTCATCCATTTATTCATCCATCCACCCACCCACCCATTTACCCTCCCATCCATCCTTCAATCCCCTCATCCATCCATTCATCCAGCCAGCCAGCCACCTACCCGTCTATCCATCCATCTATCCATTTATCAATCCATCCATCCATCTATCCATCCATCCATTCATCCATCCATCCATCCATCCGTCCATCCACCCATCCATCCATTCATCCACCTTCCCATCTATTCATCAGTCCATTTATCTACCATTCCATCCATCCATCCACCCTCCCATCTATCTGTCCATCCATTCATCCATCCATTTATCTACCATTTCATTCATCCATCCATCCATCCGCCCATCTATTCATCCATCCATCCACCCATCCATCCATCCATCCATCCACCCATCCATCCATTCATCCATCCATTCATCTACCCTCTCATCCATCCATCCTCCCACATGCCTATCCATCCAGCCATCCACTCATTCACCCATCTTTCTACCCATCCATCTATCCATTCATCCATCCACCCATTCATCCACCCACACACCCACATATTAATTCACCCTCCCATTTATTCATCCATTCATTAATCCATGCACCCACCCAGTCACTCTCCCATCCATACATCTATCCCCTCATCCATCCATTTATCCAGCCAGCCACCCATCTACCCATCTGTCCATCCATCCATCCATCCATTCATCCATCCATCCATTCATTCATCAATCCATCCATCCATCCATCCGTCCATTCATCAATCCATTCATCCATCCATCCTTCCTTCACTCACTAAGAAATGAATGAAGCATACCCTTCTGCCCAAGAAGAGCTCACTGTCCCCTGGGGAAGCTGATTATCATGGAGGTGTGTGGGCAAAGTGAATGATGCCAACAAGGTCATTGGACACAGAGGAGCAGCCCCGGAAGCCCTGTGGGAGAGGGAGAATCATGAAGCCATAACCCAGTTTGAGCCACTGAAAGAGGAAAATTAAGTTCATCATGATGATATTGTGCACTTGCTTAGGGGACAGTCTAGACCCTAGTTTATGGATGACATAGGTCCCAAGTTGCACAGAAATGACTTCTAAGGGGACTTCTGCAACATAATCACTCGAAAACAGGTAATTTCCAGTGAGTGTCCCTTATAGTATCCCTATTAGGGAGGTACTATTTGGAATTTTACAAGATTGATTTAAAATAAACCTAAGGAAACTGCACAAACAACCAACAAACAGGTGTCTCCTTGCTTTCAATGAGGCTAAGGTGTCCTTGAGCCACAATGAGGATGCCCTGCCTTTATATTCAGCTGTAGGCAGCACGTGAAGATGGTAGCCATCCATCTGTCCATCCATGCATCCATCCATCCATACATTCATCCATCCATCTATCTACTATTCCATCCATGCATCCATACATCCATGAATCCATGCATCCATCCATCCATTCATCCATCCGTCTACCATTCCATCCATGCACCCATCCATGAATCCATGCATCCATCCATCCATGCATCCATCCATCCATGCACCCATCCATGAATCCATGCGTCCATCCATCCATGCATCCATCCATCCATTCCTCCATCCATCCATTCGTCCATCCATCCATGCATCCATCCATCCATTCATCAATCCATCCATTCATCCATCCATCTGTCTACCATTCCATCCATGCACCCATCCATGAATCCATGCACCCATTCATCCATCCATCCATCCATCCATCCATTCATCCATCCATCTGTCTACCATTCCATCCATGCACCCATCCATGAATCCATGCATCCATCCATCCATGCATCCATCCATCCATGCATCCATCCATCCATCCATGCATCCATCCATGCATCCATCCATCCATTCATCCATCCATCTGTCTACCATTCCATCCATGCACCCATCCATGAATCCATGCATCCATCCGTCCATGCATCCATCCATCCATGCACCCATCCATGAATCCATGCACCCATCCATCCATGCATCCATCCATCCATGCATCCATCCATCCGTCCATCTACCCATCCCTCTTGGGTTTATCTCGCCAAGACCCTACAGAGACACCCCTCTGTAGAGTGGATAAAGAGAAACTAACTTCTCCCCGAGGCTTTCCCAAGAGGTATGGCCGGAGTGCAAACACATCAGTTATGCAGTCAATGCTGAGTGAGTTGACGCAGTCAATGCTGAGTGAGTTGACTCAGTCAACGCTGAGTGAGAGGCCATGTAGTCAACGCCATACAGTCAGCCCTGAGTGGGGAGTAAGAGGGAGGGTACCTTGAGGACAAACCATGAAGCATCGTGCACATCTTCACGTGTCTCTGAAGCATGGCTTTATCCAGGATGACCTGACACCGGGACATTCTGCTCCCAGGTCCCATGTTGGTGCCAAGCAAAGGGAATCAGTTAAAAATCATGAACATTCCGGGCATCTGTTTTTATTCTAAGAATATAGCACTCCATTTGAAAAGAAACAAGGTCCTCCACCTTTCTGTTCTGGGAGCCTTTAACTCTGGAGATCTTCTCTTGCACATATACTGCTGGGCTTGCTTCTGTCCCCTACTGGGTGTCTCCACACGGTCGCCCTTGGAGAGACCAAACACCTGGCAGGTGATGTAGTTTCCTGTTGGCTCACAGAGTCTTCCCCCCTAAAAGAACCATCACCCCTCTCCTGACAGCTCAGGGCTGCTGACCAGCTCACATGGGTGCTTCTTGAAAATTCATTGCCCTCCCTTCCGTCATGTATCTCTCCAAGCCGTGCTGTATTTTAATGTACTTTTTCAAGGAGTTTATGATCTCCGCTGCTTTCATAGCATGTCAAGAGTATCAAACTGTGCTCCCCTCTTTGAATTGTTAATAAAACGACAGTACAATAGTGCATGGATATCAGAGGTCTGCAGACCTTTCTCAGGACTTACCAACCTGACACTAAATCATTAACGATTATTCCACCATCCTTGAGTTTTCAGACAGTGGCTGTATAATGATGCTTCTCTTGCTACCTGTTTCTGGTTTCTTGATGAGATGCTTATCTGGGGCTCTGTCAGGTCCTAATGGAATTCAAGCGGACTGGATTCACGTTTTCCTTTCCCGGCGCTGGCTCTGTTGATTTTCTCGTCGTGAAATAAATTAATTGCTTTGACAGGATTCAGGTGAAAATTCCAAACATATGGCTTATTATTTAATAATGATTTTACTGAAGGCTCTATTAAGGAACCCAAATGCAGTCAGGTTTCGATGAGGCCTTTAAATCTTCGATTTTGAAACTAAATGGTACTAATTATTCGAGTGAGAAAATAAGCCAGACCTGTCAGCTTCGAAGTTTAAAAATAACACCCAGGCAGACCCAATCGGTGAGTGGGTCTAATGGATGTTGATTGATTATGTCCTGTTTCCATCCACTTCCCATTTTGTCTTAGAGGCATTTCTACCTCTGGGAGTGGGTGATGGAAGAGAAGCTCTTTCTACCGAATGCTGCACAGTAGTGTAGACAAAAGAGAGTTTAGGGCCAGGCCGGGTGGCTCACGCCTGTCATCCCAGCACTTTGGGAGGTCCAGGCAGGTGGATCACAAGGTCAGGAGTTCGAGACCAGCCTGGCCAACGTGGTGAAACCCCATGTCTACTAAAAATACAAAAATTAGCCAGGTGTGGTGGTGGGCACCTGTCGTCCCAGCTACTTGGGAAGCTGAGGCAGGAGAATCACTTGAACCCGGGAGGCGAAGGTTGTAGTGAGCTGAGATTGCACCACTGCACTCCAGGCTGGGTGACACAGCAAGACTCCATCCCAAAAAAGGAAGGAAGGAAGGAAGGAAGGAAGGAAGGAAGGAAGGAAGGAAGGAAGGAAGGAAGGAAGGAAGGAAGGAAGAGAAAGAAAGAAAGAAAGAAAGAAAGAAAGAAAGAAAGAAAGAAAGAAAGAAAGAAAGAAAGAAAGAAAGAAAGAAAGAAAGAAAGAAAGAAAGAAAGAAAGAAAGAAAGAAAAGAAGGAAGGAAGGAAGGAAGGAAGGAAGGAAAAGAAAGAAAGAAAGAAAGAAAGAAAGAAAGAAAGAAAGAAAGAAAGAAAGAAAGAAAGAAAGAAAGAAAGAAAGAAAGAAAAAGAGTTTAGAAAACAACACAGCTTACAGAAGAATGGTTTGTATTTGCAGTATGATGCATCGCTTTGGGAAGGTTTTGAAAACATCAGGTTCCCCAGGTTGGGTTGTGAGGCCTTCCTGTGATTTTACCCATTGGAATGGAAGAGAACCGGTGGCCTCAACAGAGATACCCTTCCAGGTATGAGCTGTGAAGAGAGGGGCTCATCTTGAAAGGCTGTAATTCATGGATCCATGTTATGTTTGTCACCAGGACCAACCCACCCCTACCTTTTCCATTATCCAAGTTTTCTTAGAAGCCGCTATATTGTAAACAGCACCGTAACATTTCTGGTCAGTCATGGGGCCATCTGAATTCATAGCATTTTCTCTGGAAGAGGCCTAAACAACGCCTCTTCCCCATCCCACTCCCCCCCACAGTACGCCGTTCTCTTTCCAGCAGCCGTGTTGGTGTCATGGAAACGGAATGCGTTAAAATCATGAATATTTGGGCTGGGCGTGGTGGCTCACGCCTTTAATCCCAGCACTTTGGGAGGCCGAGGCAGGTGGATCAACGGAGGTTGGAAGTTCAAGACCAGCCTGGCCAACCTGGTGAAACCCCGTCTCTTTTAAAAATACAAAAACTAGCCAGGCCTGGTGGCTCATGCCTGTAATCCCAGCTACTCGGGAGGCTAAGGCAGGAGAATTACTTGAACCTGGGAGGTGGAGGTTGTGGTGAGCTGAGATCATGCCACTGCACTCCAGCCTGGGCAACAAGAGCGAGACTCCGTCTCAGAAAATAAAATAAAATAATAAAATAAAATAAATAAAAACAAAACATAAAAAGAAATAAAAATAAAATAAAATAACAACACTCCCGGCTTCCATTTTTTTCTAAGAATCTAGCCCTCGATTTGAAAAGAAACAAACAAACATACAAACCCAAACCAGAGCTACACGCAATGTTGGATGATCCATAGGGCTGGACAAACAGACAGAGGAATGTTGGTACGGTTTAGCACTTTTCCTTGTATCCTTTGTTATTAGAAATAAAGTCACTCAAATGAGAACAGATGAGGTCGTCTATCGAGAGGTTCTCTAGCAAGGGGATCAGACAGCTTTACTTTTGTTTAGCAGAGACTCAAAGACAAGGAGAAGGGTGGGGATGGCTCATAGATGGAAATGGAGGGTGGGGACACTTGGAGAGAGGTTTCAAGTGTCCCCAGATTCGCACCTGCTGGCATGGGGGCGAAGGAAGTGCTGCCCAGTCTCTGGTATTCTGTGATAGCAGCCTGAAATGGACTAAGACATCCCATAAGAAGAGGAGATGAGGACACAGACACACACAGAGGGACAATCCTGTGAGGACTCAAGGAGAAGACGGCGTCTCCAAGCCCAGGAGAGAGGCCTCAGGAGGAACCAGCCCTGCCCACACCTGGATCTCAGACTTCCAGCCTCCAGGACTGTGGGAGAATCAATGTCTGTTGTTTCTAAGCCGCCCAGTCTCTGGTATTCTGTGATAGCAGCCCGAGATGGACTAAGACACCTCATAAGAAGAGGAGATGAGGACACAGACACACACAGAGGGACGAGCCTGTGAGGACACAGGGAGAAGATGGCGTCTCCAAGCCCAGGAGAGAGGCCTCAGGAGGAACCAGCCCTGCCCACACCTGGGTCTGGGAGTTGAGCCTCCAGGACCTCACAAGAACAAATGTGTTAGCCAGTGTTCCTCAAACTTTTTGATACCAGCAACTGGTTTCAGGAAGACAATTTTCCTACAGACTGGCTGGGGGTGGAGGGTGCGGAGACATGGTTTCAGAATGATTCAAGCATACTACATTTCTCTCTCTCTCTCTCTCTCTCTCTCTCTCTCCATCTCTCTCTCACTTTTTCTTTCTTTCTTTCACAGCCTTGCTGAGGTGAGAGTGGGTCACGGACACTGCAGCCTCAGTCTCCCTGGCCTCAAGAGATCTTCCCATCTCAGCCTCCCGAGTAACTGGGACTACAGGCACTTGCCACCATGCCCAGCTAATCTTTATTATTATTATTATTATTATTATTATTATTATTAGACAGAATCTCCCTCTGACACCCAGGCTGGAGGGATCTCAGCTCACTGCAACCTCCCCTTCCCTGGTTCAAGTGACTCTCCTGCTCCAGCCTCCTGAGTAGCTGGGATTACAGGCACCCACCAACACACCTGGCTAACATTTATGCTTTTAGTAGAGATAGGGTTTCACCATGTTGGCCAGCCTGGTCTTGAACACCTGGCCTCAAGTGATCCACCTGCCTCGGCCTCCCAAAGTGCTGAAATAACAGGCATTAGCCCCCATGCCCTGCCCAGCTAATCTTTTTAATATATTGTAGAGAAGGGGGTTTCCTCAGCCACGGAATGGTGGAAGTGAGGTTTACTCAGCCTGCATACTCTTACTAGGGTAAATTAGTGTGGTTTGTGAACTAGATGTGGAAAGTGTGTGTGTGTGCATGTTGTGTGTGTGTGCATGTGTTGTGTGTGTGTGTGACCAAGCACATGACACTTATTGTGTACTTTATTTCTATTATTATTACATTGTAATAGAGAATAAAATAAGTATGCAACTCACCACCATGTAGAATCAACAGGAGACCTGAGCTTGCTTTCCTGCAACTAGATGGTTCCAGCCGGGGGTGATGGGAGCCAGTGACAGATCATCAGGCGTTAGATTTTCATAAGGAGTGCACAACCTAAATCCCTCACATGCACGGTTCACAGTAGGGTTTGCACCCCTGTGAGAATCTAATGCCACTGCTGATCTGCTAGGAGGTGGAGCTCAGGTGGTAACGTGAGCAATGGGGGGGTGGCTATAAATACAGATGAAGCTTCACTTTGCTCACCTACCACTCACCTCTTGCTGTGCACCCCAGGTCCTACCAGGATTGGGGACCCCCGGTTTAATCCCCCAGTCTGGTCTGTGGAACATGCTTATAGCCATCTCAGGAAAAAATACATCTAATAATGCTGTACATCTCTTCATGTGCTTATCTGGCTATGCGTCAAGGAAACATTAATCCATGAGTGCCAATCTACACCTTGATAGCCATAAAAAGGCTGGACGTTTTCCTCCAGAAATCACAACTTTCCAAATAACATTTGCCCAGGGAGAGCTCCGCTAGGAAAAACAATGGGCCCATTGTCTGATGGATTCTGGGGTACATGTCTGAGGAATGGTGTCCCAGAAGATGGATGTCAGGGGCCACATGTCCCTAAGGTACCAGGAGAAGTAGACCCTGAACTGGGGAAGGTTCAGAGGCCATCAGCTCCTGTCCAGCCCAGTGCTGTGGGTTCCAGAGTGGCCCTGGTTGTTAACATTGCAGGCAGCCATGCAGGATGCCTTGGGTGCATTAATTGTCCTCATTGTTCAGCATTGGATGCATCATGTGGATGCAGGATCGGGCACATGCCCACCATCCGCTCCAGTTTTTAGTTAATGTTCCATGCACCTCTTCACCCTGGGATCCCTCTGGTGCAATCTTTACCTTCAAGCAGGCTGATGTTTCGTTTTCTTACCATCGATTTTGGAAGACTACCCAATCTGGGGCCACCCTCCTCAGGCTGAAAATGTTGCTTTCTCCCATGTGGAGGAGCAAGGTAAAGTCAGCAAGTTTTTTTTTTTAATGGTCCACTTTTATTTTTATTTTTTTTATTATACTTTAAGTTGTGAGGGACATGTGCAGAACGTGCAGGTTTCTTACACAGGTATACACGTGCCATGGTGGTTTGCTGCACCCATCAACCCATCATCTATATTAGGTATTTCTCCTAATGCTCTCCCTCCCCTAGCCTCCCACCCCGTGACAGGCCCCACTGTGTGATGTTCCCCTCCCTGTGTCCCTGAGTTCTCATTGTTCATCTCCCACTTATGAGTGAGAACACGCAGTGTTTGGTTTTCTGTTCTTGCATTAGTTTGCTGAGAATGATGGTTTCCACCTTCATCCATGTCCCTGCAAAGGACATGAACTCATCCTTTTTCATGGCTGTGTAGTATTCCATGGTGTCTATGTGCCACATTTTCTTTATCCAGTCTATCATTGATGGATATTTGGGTTGGTTCCAAGTCTTTGCTATTGTGAACAGTGTTACAATAAACATACGTGTGCACGTGTCTTTATAGTGGAATGATTTTTAATCCTTTGGGTATATACCGGGTAATGAGATTGCTGGACCAAATGTTATTTCTGGTTCCAGATCCTTGAGGAATCGCCACACTGTCTTCCATAATGGTTGAACTAATTTACACTCCCACCAACAGTGTAAAAGCGTTCCTATATCTTCACATCCTCTCCAGCACTTGTTGTTTCCTGACTTTTAATGAAGCTGGAAACCATCATTCCCAGTAACGGGATGGCTGGATCAAATGTTATTTCTGGTTCTAGATCCTTGAGGAATCCCCACACTGTCTTCCACAACGGTTGATGTCATTGACACTCCCACCAACAGTGTAAAAGCTATTTCTCCACATCCTCTCCAGCATCTGTTGTTTCCAGTCAGCAACTTTTTGATTCCGGTTCTCTTTTGAAAAGCCGCCAGCAGAGAAACTTGGACTTACCCCTGGTGCCCTTTGGTCTTTGCAGATTCCTCTATTATTTGGAAGACAAACACTGCCAATGTCAGAAAACTCCCACACGTCTGTAATAGCAGGGACGTCAGCCTTTAGACAAAAGATTATGTATTTATTGGGAAAGTGCAGTGGATAGAAAATCACGGTTTGTGTGTAGGAAGGAAAGGAGCTCAACCTAAATAGGGCATGATTTCTGGGTCCTAGGAAACAGCCTCGGCTCTCTGTTTCCTTTGGAGGTCACCGTCGTCTATGTCATCCCAGCTGCCTCACCTGAGTTTCCTTCCTGTTATCGAGACCCCTGAAATAATCACAGACTTTCCTTGAGTCCCGGTCTCTTGTCATTAATCAGAGAAGCTTTGCAACGCACCTGCTTGGCCAGGAAGACAGGCGGCCTGGCCAGGGGAAAGATGCCTGAGGAATTTCAAGGAAGAGACATTGTGGTAGATGCTACCTTCATCCCCTGCTCCCGTGTCAGTATTTTGGGATGGATTTTGTAATGAGGAGGGATTGCAGGAACCTCCAGGTGTGTTTACAGGAGCTGTGCCTACAACGACCCTCTTTCTTTCTCTTTACTAAGCAGACCTCTTACTTCCCATTCCCACAGCCGTTTGACTTCCACAACCACAGACATCCCAGTGTTTTACCTGCCACGTACTCTTCCAGGGGATGAACCGTGTTTATTATATGCATAGAATGTCCAGGAGCTTTCGGAAGAACCCTAATTAATGGACAAAGGGCCAACTAACCTCTTCCACCTTGTTTATTCCTGGGCCTGAAATGGGTGAGACAGGTGTTCTTTCTGTATCTAGTTTTTGACACAAATCCTTCTGAATGCAAGGCAGTGTTTGCACAGAAACATCCCCCCTTCCCTCTTTTATTTTATTTTATTTTATTTTGTTTTTTTCCAGTCTGACATCTAAAGATACGGAATCTACAGCACGGTTTGCAAACATGCCTCTTTTTAATTGAGGGAAAATCCCTTCCTTCTTTTATTTTATTTTATTTTATTTTATTTTATTTATTTTATTTTATTTTTTTCCAGTTCGACTTCTAACGATACGGAATCTACAGCACCATTTGCAAACATGCCTCTTTTTAATTGAGGGAAAATCCCTTCCCTCTTTTTTATTTTATTTTATTTTATTTTACTTTATTTTATTTTATTTTATTTTATTTATTTTATTTTATTTTTTTCCAGTCTGACTTCTAACCATACGGAATCTACAGCACCGTTTGCAAACATGCCTCTTTTTAATTGAGGGAAAATCCCTTCCCTCTTTTATTTTATTATTTTATTTTATTTTATTATTTTTTTCTTCAGTCTGACTTCTAACGATACGGAATCCACAGCACCGTTTGCAAACATGCCTCTTTTTAATTGAGGGAAAATCCGTGGCAATCAGGCTCCACTGCTCATTCAGGCGATTTCCTCCTTCGTCTATCAACTCGGCTGGAAATACATTTTATTCAGACGTGTGCATCGTCCTTTTTTTTTTTTTTCCACCCCACTCCTTGCCTCAAAAATACGTCCAGCGAAAATGAAGCCACATATGAAAATGAATTCTTCAGTATGAAATATTTTCCTCCTGCTTCTGGGATGTGTCTCGGTGGTGCAGGCCCAGCCTGCCGGCCGCATAATAAGTGAGTTGCACATGTTCATCAATTCTCTCCTGATTTTCCCCTGCTACCAATGCACCTAGATGACAGATCAACAATTCAGATCAACAATTTGAATTAAACCTTTCCTTATAGTCCTATCGATTTTTTTTTTTTTTTTTTTTCCCCACCATGGGCTAATAAAACGATTGTGGAACATTCATTCCTGTCCAAAAAAAAAAAAAAAACACTTGATTCAAAATAAAATGCAGGCACGGTTTACCAGAACATGTTTTTTATCATGCTTAGAAGATGAGGAAAATGAGATTCATTGAATAAAAAAGATTCCAGCGAGTACCTAGTCTTAGATTGTCTAGCAGAAAAAAAAAAAAAAAAAGCCATTTACCCATGCAAACTTTTCTGTTTCTGACAGGCTTTTTCTGGCTGTGGTTTGGGTATTATTTTCACGGAATATGAGTGCAGAGTAATTGCATTTCAGCCGTAATTAACTTTAACACACCCTCCGAATAGGAGAATTCCTTAGGATGTTTAGGGGAGTTTATTTTTTGTCTCGTCCCTGAAACAAAGCCGCACGCTCTGCTCTGCCACAATTTGGACCTGATTAGTTAAAAATAGCCTGGAAACATTTTGGGGTGAAATTAAAATAGCAAAACTGTCACCACCTCCTCCTCTACCCTTCAGTATTGTCTAACATGTGCCTTTTGTAGATTTCCTTCCCCAATAAATGAGAGGAGTCACCATCAATAAACATGCTATGGAAGGTACCAATCTCAAGATGCAAATCATTTACCATTTTTCTAATTTTAGAGCCTGGGGAGAGAGAAGAGCAGTATCTGGTTGCCTCAGCAGTTTTCCTCTCGTAGAGAAGGGGGAGACACAGGGAAATTGCAAAAGCTACACCCCAGACTGTATTTCCAATCTATGCCCCCGTGGATACCATTGTTGGGAGTATCTTTTCTTCCTCGGGTCAGAGCAGGTGACCCTGGACAGCTCTTGCTAGCTGACCTCCAGAAAGAAAAGCACACGTTTTAAAGGCGGAACAAAACAGTTACTATTTCTTTTTTTTTTTTTTTTTTTTTGGTACTATTTTTTTTACTTTGTTTTTTTTTTAATATAAAATAATAATAATAATTTTTTAAAAATTACTATTTCTAAGAGAGCTGCCGCCTGGGCCTTCATTGTACCAGGCAGGGAACACTGAGTAGAATTAAAACGTTCTCTCAAGATAAATGCACACCTGGTTTTTTTTTTTTTTTTTTTTTCATCGAGATGTGCAGCTGCTTAGGGCTTGAGCTAGCAACTGCTGCAAATGCCAGTTTCTATTTATGCAACTGCCGCCTCCTCCCAAGCCTTTCCGAGGCAGACCTGTCCTCAGTTCAGCCCCGGTGTCTATGCTCTTATACAGACGAGGGACATTTCCCCCCTAATAAGCCTCCAGACGGCACCGAGTAAT
This sequence comes from Macaca nemestrina, assembly GCF_043159975.1. Classification (NCBI taxonomy): domain Eukaryota; kingdom Metazoa; phylum Chordata; class Mammalia; order Primates; family Cercopithecidae; genus Macaca; species Macaca nemestrina. The sequence goes on from NC_092146.1 coordinate 718,837, forward strand.
GTCTCCTGAGCTCTCCAAACTTGGGAATCCTGGAGGAATTTTTTTAATGGATGGGGTTTGCCTTTGCATGGCTAATTCAACACGTTAAAATGGCTTTTTAAATTTTTTTTTATTTTTTACTTATTTTTATTATTTTATTTTGTTATTTATATATTATTTATTTTATTATTTTTTATTTATTTATTTTTATTTATTTATTTACTTATTTATTTTTATTTATTTATATTTATTTATTTATTTTATTATTTATTATTTATTTTATTATTTATTATTATTTATTTGTTTTTATTTATTTGTTTGTTTGTTTATTTATCTATTTTGAGATAGAGTCTCGCTCTGTCACCCAGGCTGGAGTGCAGGGGCACGATCTCAACTCATGCACCCTCCGCCTCCCAGGTTCAAGCGATTCTCCTGCCTCAGCCTCCTGAATAACGGAGATGACAGGCACCTGCCACCAGGCCCGCCTCATTTTGGTATTTTTTAGTAGAGACGAGGTTTCGTCGGGCTGGTATCGAACCACTGACCTCGTGATCCGCCCGCCTCGGCTTCCCAAACTGCTGGGATGACAGACGTGAGACACCGCGCCCAGCCTGCTTTTTATTTTTTTTTTATTTTTTCTTTCCAAGACAGAGTCTTGCTCTGTCACCCAGTCTGCAGTGCAATAGCCCAATCTTGGCTCACTGCAACCTCTGGCTCCCACGTTCCATTGATTCTCCTGCCTCAGCCTCTGGAGTAGCTGGGACTACAGGCACCTGCCACCACGGCTGGCTAATGTTTGCATTTTTAGTAGAGATGGGGTTTCGTCATTTGGGCCAGGCTGGTCTCGAACGCCTGACCTCAGGCGATCTGCCCACCTCGGCCTCCCAAAGTGCTGGGATTACGGGCATAAGCCACCGCCCCCGGCCGTGCATATGCATTTTGTAAGCAGTTAACATGCATAAAAAACAAACTACCATATGATTACACTCTTGTCTTTTTTAGGTGGTTGGAACACCGGAGGTGGGGAGTTCAAGACCAGCCTGACCAACACGGTGAAACCCCGTCTCTACTAAAAATACAAAAATTAGCCGGGTGTGGTGGCAGGTGCCTGTCATCCCAGCTACTCAGGAGGCTGAGGCAGGAGAATCGCTTGAACCTGGGAGGTGGGGGTTGCAGTGAGCCGAGATGGTGCCACTGCACTCCAGCCTGGGCGACAAGAGAGAAACTCCATTTCAAAAAAAAAAAAAAAGTATCCCTAATTCCATTTCTCCACATCTGTGGCCGTGGAGTGACTGAGTACAAGGAGATGATATCCGAGAAATGTGTGTGTTGTTTGTATTTGCTTAATATCTGTGTTCCCCCAATTTGAGTATCCTGCCAACAATTTCCCAAAGAGGTGATGGGCCAGGGGCGCGGTGGCTCAGGCCTGTCATCCCAGCACTTTGGGAGGCCGAGGCGGGCGGATCACTTGAGGTCAGGAGTTCGAGACCAGCCTGACCAACATGGTGAAACCCCGTCTCTACTAAAAATACAAAAATTCACTGGGCGTGGTGGCAGGTGCCTGTCATCCCACATACTTGGGAGGCTGAGGCAGGAGAATCGCTTGAACCGGGGAGGTGGAGGTTGCAGTGAGCCGAGATCACACCGTTGCACTCCAGCCTGGGAGACGCAGCGAGACTCTGTCTCGAAAAATAATAAAAAAGCCAAAAAGTGGGTCACTGGCTTGCCTCGAACACTTCTTTTACATAAGCAGTTTGATGTGAACGGCTCTGTAAAAACACTGTTTAAAAATCATGTAATTGCCAAATTTACTGTTTTAACTTTTCTTTTTAATATGCCATATATATATATATATATATGTATGTATGTATGTAGAAAGTTCTGACCCATTCTCATTCCTTTGATTGATTAAAAGAGAGATTTGGCCAGGCGCAGTGGCTCACGCCTATAATCCCAGCACTTTGGGAGGCCGAGGTGGGCGGATCACCAGGTCAGGAGATTGAGACCAGCCTGGCTAACATGGTGAAACCCTGTATCTACTAAAAATACAAAAAATTAGCCAGGCCTGGTGGTGGGTGCCTGTAATGCCAGCTACTTGGGAGGCTGAGGCAGGAGAATGGCATGAACCCGGGAGGCGGAGGTTGCAGTGAGCCGAGATCACACCACTGAACTCCAGCCTGGGCGACAGAGCGAGACTGTCCCAAAAAAAAAAAAAAAAATGGGTCACTGACTTGCCTCAAACACCTCTTTTGCATAAGCAGTTTGAAGTGAATGGCTGTTTAAAAGCAATCTTTAAAAATCATATCATTGCCACATTTACTGTTTTAGCTTTTCTTTTTAATATGCCATTTTTTATTTTTTATTTTTTTGGAAGTAAGAAGTTGTGAGCCACTCTTTTTCCTTTGGTTGATTAAAAGACAGAACCATGTTTTTCTTTGCTTTTGCTTTTTATTATTATACTTTCGGTTCTCGGATACAGGTGCAGAACGGGCAGGTTTGTGAGACAGGTGTACACGTGCCATGGTGGTTCGCTGCACCTGTCCACCCGTCATCTACATTAGGTATTTCTCCTAATGCTCTCCCTCCCCTAGTCCCCCATCCACCAACAGGCCCCAGTGTGTGACGTTCCCCTCCCTGTGTCCGTGTGTTCTCATTGTTCACCTCCCACTTAGGAGTGAGAACATGTGGTATTTGGTTTTCTGTTCTTGTGTGAGTTTGCTGAGAATGATGGTTTCCAGCTTCACCCATGTCCCTGCAAAGGACACGAACTCATCATCAAAGAGAGATTTTTAAGTCCGTGAAGAGTCTCTCCTATGACATCAGGCCACGTCGCGTTAACAAGATATAACCCCCGGTTCACGGACACCGCGGGATCTCTCCTGAATTTCTGTTTCTTTCTTTTTCTTTTTTTGTTTCTGTGTTTTAACTGGTCGGGAAGCTCTTTCGGGTACCCTCAAACCTCCTCCTTCATCGGACAGGAGATGGGAGCCACAGTCCAGAGTAATAAGGTTTTGCTTTCATTGTGGCAGAAACAGTTGGTGTGTGTGCATCTGTCTGGTCAGGGAGTCGGGGCTTCAAAGAGCCTGTATGGTGCACCGGTCTTTGAAGTCACCGGTTTGTGGATTCGTTTGCAAAACCTGCTGTAATAAATGACCACAGGCTTGAATATTCGTTTGCAAAACCTGCTGTAATAAATGAGCATGAGTTTGCAAAACCTGCTGTAATAAATGACCACAGGCTTGAGCATTAAAACAATACAGACTTAGCCTCTCCCTCTCCTAGAGACCAGAAGTCTAAGATGAAGATGTTTCAGGGCTGAGGTTCCTCTGGACGCTGTAGGGGAGGCTCCTTCCTGCCTCTCCCAGCTCCTGGGGGCTCCAGGCGTCCCTGGGCTTGTGGCCGCATCACTCCAGTCTCTGCCTCCGTCCGCATGTGGCCTCCTCCTCTGTGTCTGTGTCTCCTCTTCTGTCTCTAGAAGGACACCTGTCATTGCATTTACGGCCCACCGTACTCCAGGATGATCTCATCTCATACTTCTTGAGTTAACTGTGTCTATAAAGACCCTATTTTGAAATAAGGTCTCATTCACAGATACTGGAAGCTTGAGACAACAGAAGTTGATCCTTTCCCAGCCCTGGAGCCCAGGAGTCTGAGGTCCAGGTGTCTCAGGGCCACGTTCCCTCCAGAGGCTTTCATGGTGGATCCTTCCTGCCTCTCCCAGCTCCTGGGGGCTCCAGGCGTGGCCGTCTCCTCGGTGTCTGTGTCTCCTCTTCTGTCTCTTAGAAGGACACCTGTTATTGGATTTAGGGACCACACGGATAATTCAGGGTGATCTCATCTTAAGGTCCTTTATTTACTTACATCTGCAAACACCCCTTTTTCGAATAAGGTCTTGTTCACAGGTTCTGGGGATCGGGACCTGGATAGACCTTTTTGGGGGATTACAATTCAGTCTACGTCACTTGTACCCAGTTCCCTCCGGAGGCTCTAGGGGAGGATCCTTCCTGCCTCTCCCAGCTCCCGGGGGCTCCAGGCGTCCCTGGGCTTGTGGCCGCATCACTCGTCTCTGCCTCCGTCTCCACATGGCCTCCTCCTCTGTGTCTGTGTCTCCTCTTCTCTTAGGACACCTGTCATTGTGTTTAGGGCCCATCCTAATGTAGGATTATCTCATCTCCAGATCTTTAATCACATCTGCAAAGAACCATTTTCCAAATGAGGTCTCATTCCCAGGTTCCAGGGCTTAGGACATGGACAGATCTTTTGAGGTCACCATCCCAACCCATTGCAACTGTGTTTGGTTCCTTCTTGAGGCTCTAGGGGAGGATCCTTCCTGCCTCTCCCAGCTCCCGGGGGCTCCAGGCGTCCCTGGACTTGTGGCCGCATCACTCCAGTCTCTGCGTCCGTCTCTATGTGGCCTTCTCTTGTCTGTGTCTCCTCTTCTTTTTTTTTCCCTTTCTTTTTTTTTTTTTTTTTGAGATAGAGTGTCACTCTATTGCCCAGGCTGGAGTGCAGCGGCGCCATCCTGGCTCACTGCAACCTCCGCCCCCAAGGTTCAAGCAATTCTCTGCCTCAGCCTCCCAGATAGCTGGAAATACAGGCATCCACCACCACGCCCAGCTAATTTTTGTATTTTTTTTTTTTTTTTTTTTTTTTTTAGTAGAGACGGCGTTGTTGGCCAGGCTGGTCTGGAACTCCTGACCTCAAGTCATCCACCCTCCTCAACCTCCCTAATACCTTGTTTCTTAAAAGCCATCTTTGTCCTTTCCAGATGCACGTGCCCTGTTTGCAGGAAAGTGTGCAAGATGGCACGGGGCGTCCTAAGAACCGCAAAGCATTCTGAGGGTAGAACTCTCTCCCAAGCCTTGCTGATGTGAGCGGTGTGTGTGGGTGGGGTGGGGGGAGTCCTTCTAGGCCCAGTGAACCCTGGAACCTGTCCAGAGGTGGCAGGTAGGTGCACGAGGCTGCTGGGGAGAGCACACAGCCGCCACTCAAATCCCCTACTTTATTCAGTCTAAGTAATAGGTCCAGTGGGCCTGTAACCTGGTTTTATGGGTCTGTGGGGTCCTACTGTAAATCTCACACGCCATCCTGGCTGGCAATCATTCCCCAGCCTGCGTTTTCGTCCCCTCCCCTGCATCCCCAGCCAACTTTTTCCATCGTTATCCTCGCCACGTTTCTGATCCCCTTGGCCACTTCGAGGGCGGCGGCACAGGGCCCCCGTTTGAACACCTGTAGGTGGTTCCCTGCCAAGAGATGTCCCCGGAAATGCTGCAGAAAAATAAGCCGGCTGAAGGGAAAGTGGGTTCTAAAAAAAAAAAAACAGGATGCTCAGATTTTCACCTGCGTGGGATCCTAGGCCTGGCCACCTGGACAGTGGGGCAGAAGGAGGAGGAGGAGATGAGTTTATAAGACCTCTCCCTGCTGTTTCTCGCGGGCACTCTCAAAAAGTATTCGGAAAGCAGGTGTTCAAATGGAAATGTGTGCGTGGGTTTTCACAAGAGCTGAAACGTGGAAATGGAGCAAGGCCGAGCACAAAGATATCTGTCTGGGTCTGTTGTGCGTTCAGCTGACAGACAAAAGTGGCATCACTGTATATAGACACATAGGTATTTTATATATATTTATATATTATGTGTAATATATATACATTAGTTTGCAAAACCTGCTGTAATAAATGACCAGACTTGAGCATTAAAACAATAATATAATATACAACAATAAATATATATTTATATAATATATATTTTTACATATTTATATATTCTATAATATATAATATACATAAATACATATATATTTATATTATATTTTTTATATTTATATATACAATACAATTATATATTTATATATTATAATATACAATTATTATATTTATATATTATAATATACAATTATATATATTTATATATTACACAATTATATATATTTATATATTACTATATATTATATAAATATATATTATATATAAAATATGTATTTATATAAAAATATATAAATATATTATATATTATATGTATATTTAAATATATAAATATAAATAAATATGTTTATATAAAAATATGTATAATATATATATAAATATATATATTTAGAACCTGGAGGCAGAGGTTGCAGTGAGCCGAGATCACGCCACTGCACTCCAGCCTGGGCAATAGACTCATACTCCATCTCAAAATAATATACACAGATATATAAAAATACATATTATATATTTATATAAAATATATGTGTATATAGTGATAAATATTTTATATATAACTTATGTAAATATTGTATATATGTATGTTATATATTATATATGTATATTATATATTATATATGTATATTATATATACTGCATATACATATATTTTTTGAGAGAGTCTCAGTCTGTCAACCAGGCTGGAGTGCAGTGGCACAATCTCAGCTCACTGCAATTTCTGCCTCCAGGTTCATATGATTCTTGAATATTGAATATTGAACGTTGTTATATTACATACAATAAAAATATTATATATCAAAAACACATTATTGATAGTATAGATTGATATATAGTATGTGAAATTATATACTTAAAGATATGAAGGTGTGTATCTAAAAACATTTTATGTTTGTAATATAAAGGAAAAGATTTCTAAGTACTATTATATGAGAAGATGATGGTTATACATATATATAATCTTTTCTTCTCCAGATTTTCTTACACCACATTCCCCCAATGTCCCCTTCAAGAATGTGGTGTTGGCCGGGTGCACCTGTCATCCCAGCACTTTGGGAGGCCGAGGCAGGTAGATCACTTGAGGTCAGGAGTTCAAGACCAGCCTGGCCGACAGAGAGAAACCCCGTCTCCAGTAAAAATACAAAAAAATGAGGTGGGTGTGGTGGTGCTCACCTGTAATCTCAGCTACTCTGGAGGCTGAGGCAGGAGAATGGCTTGAACCTGGGAGGCGGACTTTGCAGTGAACTGAGATCGCACCACTGCCTTCCAGCCTGGGTGACAGAGTGAGACTCCATCTCAAAAACAAAAACCAGAATGTGGTCCTCACCTCTAATACTAATGCCCCAAATCCCTTACTGGGTCTAAAAAGCATGACTCACGTTTGTGACAACCTCATAGAGTTATTTTTTGCTCGGGGTTTGGAATTTTCCTTCAACGGTTGGATCAGTCCCAGAATTTTTGGCAGGTAACAAAGCACTATGATGACCGTGTATTTTTTCAAACATGCATTTTCTGGCCGGGCGCGGTGGCTCACACCTGTAATTCCAGCACTTTGGGAGGCCGAGGCGGGCGGATCTCCTGAGGCCGGGAGTTCTAGACCAGCCTGGCCAACACGGTGAAACCCCATCTCTACTAAAAGTACAAAAAAAAAAAAAAAATTAACCGGGCGTGGGGCAGGTGCCTGTCATCCCAGCTACTCGGGAGGCTGAGGCAGGAGAATCGCTTGAGCCCGGGAGGCGGAGGTTGCGGTGAGCCGAGATCATGCCATTGCACTCCAGCCTGGGTGACAGAGCGAGCCGTTTAAACAAGAAAAAAAAAAAAATGCATTTGCTGATACCGGCTGCTTGAGGAACTCCTTCCTTGGAAAGGAAAACGTATATGATTATTTCACACCAACAAATGCTGCATCTCTGAATTTAAAACAAAAACACCTTCAAACATTTTTCTACAGTTTCAATTAAATGAATGAGGAAAAGTAAAGAAGTCAGTGCCAATTACAGATTTCTCATGTGTGTGATTAAGGGGCGGCGGCCGGACGTAAAACGAGTTCATGGCTTGGATTCTAAACAATGGGCATTTTGTTAAATTTCCATCGTTTTGGAACTGATTACTCCTGAAAAGGTAACAGGAAATTCACCACAGAGGTATTACCCCTCCAACGTACTCTTTTATGGACTAAACCTGCATTTGACGCATTTTGCAAATAATCCTGCATTTGGTGTCTTTTGCAAATAATCCTGCATTTGACGCATTTTGCAAATAAACCTGCATTTGATGCATTTTGCAAATAAACCTGCATTTGATGCATTTTGCAAATAATCCTGCATTTGACATCTTTTGTCAATAATCCTGCATTTGATGTCTTTTGCAAATAAACCTGCATTTGACGCATTTTGCAAATAAACCTGCATTTGATGCATTTTGCAAATAATCCTGCATTTGACATCTTTTGTCAATAATCCTGCATTTGATGTCTTTTGCAAATAAACCTGCATTTGACGCATTTTGCAAATAAACCTGCATTTGATGCATTTTGCAAATAATCCTGCATTTGACATCTTTTGTCAATAATCCTGCATTTGATGTCTTTTGCAAATAAACCTGCATTTGACATCTTTTGCAAATAAACTTGCATTTGATGCATTTTAAATAAACCTGCATTTGACGCATTTTGCAAATAATCCTGTATTTGATGTCTTTTGCAAATAAACCTGCATTTCACGCATTTTGCAAATAATCCTGCATTTCACGCATTTTGCAAATAATCCTGCATTTGACATATTTTGTCAATAATCCTGCATTTGATGTCTTTTGCAAATAAACCTGCATTTGACATCTTTTGCAAATAAACCTGCATTTGATGCATTTTAAATAATCCTGCACTTGACGCATTTTGCAAATAATCCTGTATTTGACGCATTTTGCAAATCATCCCACATTTGACGTCTTTTGCAAAGAAACCTACATTTGATCTTTTTTGCAAATAATCCTGCATTTGACGTCTTTTGCAAATAAACCTGTATTTGATGTATTTTGCAAATAAACCTGCATTTGACATCTTTTGCAAATAAACCTGTATTTGACTTTGCAAATAAACCTGCATTTGACGCATTTTGCAAATAATCCTGCATTTGACGTCTTTTGCAAATAAACCTGCATTTGACTTTGCAAATAAACTTGCATTTGACGCATTTTGCAAATAATCCTGCATTTGACGTCTTTTGCAAATACACCTGCATTTGACATCTTTTGCAAATAAACTTGCATTTGATGCCTTTTAAATAATCCTGCATTTGACGCATTTTGCAAATCATCCCACATATGACGTCTTTTGCAAATAAACCTGCATTTGAAGTCTTTTGCAAAGAATCCTGCACTTGATGTCTTTTGCAAATAAACCTGCACTTGATGTCTTTTGCAAATAAACCTGCGTTTGACTTTTGCAACTAGTCCTGCGTTTGATATCTTTTGCAAATCATCCTGCATTTCACATCTTTTGCAAATAAACCGCATTTGACGCATTTTGCAAATCATCCCACGTATGACGTCTTTTGCAAATAAACCTGCACTTGATGTCTTTTGCAAATAAACCTACATTTGACTTTTGCAACTAGTCCTGCGTTTGATGTCTTTTGCAAATCATCCTGCATCTGACATCTTTTGCAAATAAACCGGCATTTGACGCATTTTGCAAATCATCCTGCCTCTGACGTGTTTTGCAAATCATCCTGCCTCTGACGTGTTTTGCACATTCGATTGTGCGTGTGTGCCCGCGCATGTGGAGAACAGAACGGTCTGATACCCACAGAACATAAGCGAAAATGCGGAAGCATTAGAAGGAGAAACTTACCGAAGCTCACTCAAAACCCCACATCTATTTCAAAGTGTGAAAGGGGTCCGGCTTAAGAGAAGAGCTCTGCACCACAGGAGTCCACGCAGAGAGGCAGATTTGCGGTGGTTCATTCCAGCTTGCAAGGCCAGGGGCAGGAGGAGCTGCGGAATGCAGGGATTTAAAAGCATTCTATTTATTTCTTTTTTTTCTTTTTGGCTCTGCAGGACAAGACATACACACAGAATGCCACAGCCTTCCTCAGAAAGAACCGATTCATGAGGACACCGTCGGCTCATGGGTCTGGCCTGATGCTCGCAAACGCTCCCAAATGCCACAGGCTTTTCTACTTTCTTTCTTTTTTTTCTTTCTTTCTTTTTTTTTGAGATGGAGTCTTGCTCTGTCGCCCAGGCTGGAGTGCAGTGGCACCATCTCGGCTCACTGCAACCTCTACCTCCCGGGTTCAGGCCATTCTCCTGCCTCAGCCTCCCTAGTAGCTGGGACTACAGGCACCTGCCACCACCCCTGGCTAAATTTTGTAATTTTAGTAGAGACGGGGTTTCACCGTGTTGGCCAGGCTGGTCTCGAACTCCTGACCTTGTGATCCACCTGCCTCAGCCTCCCAAAGTGCTGGGATGACAGGCGTGAGCCACCGTGCCCGGCCAACTTTTCTACTTTCAATTTGCTAACCGGGGAATAATCGTTTGTAGTAATGAGCCCAGAGGGAATGAGTGGTGGCCGGCCACACGTTGTTAGAACCTGTCGCCCAGCACAGACACCCACCAGGGATGCCGGTAATGATACTCAAAGGAGACCCGTGCCAGCACTGGTGACTTCGACGGACCCGGGTGGCTGGAGTCTGGGTTAGACTCAGGAGTCCCTTCCATGTCCACACTGTCCAAAGGAGCCTTTTGGGAGGCTGAGGCAGGAGGGTCACCTGAGGTCAGGAGTTCGAGACCAGCCTGGCCAAATGGTGAAACCCCATCTCTACTAAAAATAAAAAAAATAATTAGCCGGGTATGGTGGTGGGCACCTGTCACCCCAGCTACTTGGAGGCTGAGTCAGGAGAATGGCTTGAACTCGGGAGGTGGAGGTTGCAGTGAGCTGAGATCACGCCCCTGCACTCCAGCCTGGGTGACAGAGCGAGATTCTGTAAACAAAAAATAATAATAATAATAAACAAACAAAAAAGGCCGGTTGCGGTGGCTCAGGCCTGTCATCCCAGCACTTTGGGAGGCCGAGGTGGGCAGATCACCTGAGGTCAGGAGTTCGAGACCAGCCTGGCCAACTTGGTGAAACCCCATCTCTGCTAAAAATACAAAAATTAGCCAGGTGTGGTGGCAGGTGCCTGTCATCCCAGCTACTCGGGAGGCTGAGGCAGGAGAATTGCTTGAACCCGGGAGGCGGAGGTTGCAGTGAGCCGAGATCACGCCACTGCACTGTAGCCTGGGCAACAGAGAGAGACTCCGTCTCAAAAATAAAAATAGTTGGGCACAGTGGCTCACTCCTGTAATGCCAGCACTTTGGGAGGCCGAGGCAGGCAGATTACCTGAGGTCAGGAGTTCAAGACCAGCCTGGCCAACATGGTGAAACCCCATCTCTTCTAAAAATAGAAAAAAAAAAAAAATAGCCAGGCGTGGTGACAGGGGCCTGTAATCTCAGCTACTCAGGACGCTCCGGGCAGGAGACTCACTTGAACCCAGGAAGCAGAGGTTGCAAGGAGCTGAGATTGCACCATTGCACTCCATCCTGGGTGACAGAGCAAGACTCCGTCTCAAATAAACAAAAAAAGAAATCCCAGCAGTTTGGGAGGCTGAGGCAGGTGGATCACCTGAGGTCAGGAGTTCGAGACCAGCCTGGCCAACTTGGTGAAACCCCATCTCTACTAAAAATACAAAAATTAGCCAGGTGTGGTGGCGGGCGCCTGTCATCCCAGCTACTCGGGAGGCTGAGGCAGGTGAATCACATGAATCTGGGAGGTGGAGGTTGCAGTGAGTCTAGATCGTGTCCTTGCACTCCAACCTGGGTGATGGAGCAAGATTCTGTCAAAAAAAAAAAAAAAAGGCCAGGCACAGTGGCTCATGCCGGTAATCTCAGCACTTTCGGAGGCCGAGGCAGGCAAGTACCTCAGGTCAGGGGTTCGAGACCAGCCTGACCAATACGGTGAAACCCTGTCTCTACTAAAGATACAAAAAATTAGCAGGGCGTGGAGGTGGATGCCTGTCGTCCCAGCTACTCGGGAGGCTGAGGCAGGAGAGTCACTTGAACCCAGGAGGCGGAGGTTGCAGTGAGCCGAGATCGTGCCATTGCACTCCAGCCGGGGCAACAGAACGAGACTCCGTCCCACAGAAGATCAAAATAAAAAAAAAAAAAAACGGGGTGGGGTGGCCCAGCCATTCCGTATCCTTTCTCCCAGATGTGAACCATCCATTTCTAAGATGTGGGTCACAGACAGCGGAACACAAGACTCACTGGTGTCCAGAGACTTGGGACCGTGTGGCCTTTGAACATCTGAACACCCTCCATTCCCCCTTCATATTCTCCAGCTCCCCTGTATGGAGAAGTGGGCCTTTGGGGGTCCTTTCAATCCTCTTAGGGTCTCTCTGCTCATCCCTGCAGAACAGAACAGATAGCCCAGCAGCCCGGCGGCCAGAGATGCTGTCCCTGAAATAGGCGTCCGTGGCAGCCTTATTGAAATGGGAAGATTCATTATCCCGTTGCCATTTAATTGTTCTTTTGCCGGCAGAAAAGCCTGGAAGGCGGTGATGATGTTGTCCTTTTACACTCCCTGGGGAAGAATGTTACAAAAATTCCCTCCCCAGCTTCTCCGGTGCCCAGCGTTTGCCTTCACATTGACTGACTCTGTAAAGTACGGATGTTACAGAGGGGAGGGCCTCCCAGCTTCCCTGGCTTCCCAGAGAAATTTGTGAGGGTTGTCTGCAGCCTCCCAGCCTTAAAAACACTTGACAAGTTGACATCCTTACTGCTAAGTGGGGCTGATGGAGGCTCGTCAGCCCCGGGACCCGCTGATGAACCGTGGCAGGGATCATACCCACAGCCTTATGCGAAGTGATAAGTTGGATTTGCTTCCAGCAGGGGTGAAAGCAATTGGGTCCCCCTTGTTCTCCATGTACGGCAAGAGCCAAGCGAGGGACTGACTCAGAACCCGTGTTCCCTCCGTTTGCAGTTCAGTCATCTCGGAAACACACTGCAAATTGTTTCAACCTTAAAAACGCGGCGGCGTGAACGTGCCTCCTGATGGCACCGGGTTTGGAGAAGATGAGAGGCCGTGGCGATGGATTTCAGATGTGGGTTTCCGAGGTTTGCCAAAATGCTGGGAGAAAGATGAAGGTAATTGCCAGGGTGGTTGTGGCCTTGCCAATAATCTTCTCTCTCTCTCTCTCTCTCTCTCTCTCTCGCACATGCTTTTTCTTTTTTTTTTTTTTTTTTTTTTTTTGCTTCAAGAATCTGGTTGCCTTAATGAGAATCTTTGCACTGCTACGCTGACCTTTCACGTCTGGAACCCAACACAGAAGCTTGGCCTCAGCCGGAGTGATGTGGAGCCGTGTGGATCTGAAAGCTCTCGTTGGCCAAAGCAGCAATGATTTCTGACAAAGCCAGGCTGAATTCCCAAAGCACAGTCACAGCCACCCCCCTCTCTCCTCTCCCCCTCTTTTTTTTTTTTTTTTAATGGTCCAAAATTGGCTGTTTAATATCTGAGCAGGCCAGAGTCTTGAAGGATGCCAGATATGGAAGGTTTATGCCCTGGGGTCATGGCAGGGTCCCTACCAGGTGAGGCAGCCCGTGATGACAGTCCCCAGTGAACAAGCAGGCGGCAGCCCGGTCCAGTGTGGGAGGGTGACCTTGGGAACCTGTGTAGATAGAAATTTCTGGAAGGATTTAAGCAGGTTAGGTTCCCACCCCATCACCCTTTTTTCAACATAGACACTCCATAAATAAAAAGGAGATTAAAAATGTGTCTTTCGGCCGGGTATGGTGGCTCACGCCTGTCATCCCAGCACTTTGGGAGGCCGAGGCGGGTGGATCACTTGAGGTCAGGAGTTCGAGAACAGCCTGGCCAACATGATGAAACCCCGTCTCTACTAAAAACACAAAAATTAGCCGGGTGTGGTGGGCATCTGTAGTCCCAGCTACTCAGAAGGCTGAGGTGGGAGAATCACTGGAACACGGGAGGTGGAGGTTGCAGTGAGCTGAGGCCATGCTACTGCACTCCAGCCTGGGCCACAGAGTGAGACTCCATCAAAGAAAAAAAGTGGGGAAAGGAAGCGAGGAAGGAAGGAAGGAAGGGAGGAAGGAAGGGAGGGAGGGAGGGAGGGAGGGAGGAAGGAAGGAAGGAAGGAAGGAAGGAAGGAAGGAAGGAAGGAAGGAAGGAAGGGAGGGAGGGGGGAAGGGATGGAGGGAAGGGAGAGAAGGAGGGAGGAAGGGAAGGAAAGAATGAGGAAGGCAAGAAAGGAAGGGTGGGAGGGAGGGAGGGCAGGAAAGAATGAGGGAGGGAGGAAGGGAAGGAAGGTAGGGAGAGAGGGAGGGAAGGAAAGAAGGAAGGGAGGGAAGGAGGGGAGAGAGGGAGGGAGGGAGGAATGGAAGGAAAGAATGAGGGAGGGAAAGAAGGAAGGAAGGGTGGGAGGGAAGGAAAGAATGAGGGAGAGAGGGAAGGAAGGAAAGGAAGAAAGGAGGGAGGGAGGGAAGGAAGGGAGGGAGGGAGGGAGGGATGGAGGAAGGAAAGAGAGGAAGGGAGGGAGGGAGGGAAGGAAGCAAGGAAGGAAAGGAAAGAATGAGGGAGGGAGGGAGGGAAAGAAGGGAGGGAAGGAAGGAAGGAAGGAAGGAAAGGAGGGAAGAGGGAGGGAGGAAGGGAAGGAAAGAATGAGGGAGGGAGAGAGGGAAGGAAGGGTGGGAGGGAAGGAGGGAAGGAAAGAATGAGGGAGGGAGGGAAGGAAGTAAAGGAGGAAAGGAGGGAGGGAAGGAAGGGAGAGAGGGAGGGAAGGAAGGAAAAGAGGAAGGGAGGGAAGGAAGGAAGGAAGGAAGGAAGGAAGGAAGGAAGGAAGGAAGGAAGGAAGGAAGGAAAAGAATGAGGGAGGGAGGGAAGGAGGGAAGGAAGGAAGGAAGGAAGGAAGGAAGGAAGGAAGGAAGGAAGGAAGGAAGGAAGGAATTACAGGAAGGATTTAAGCAGGTTAGGTTCCCACCCTATGACCCTGTTTCACCATAGACGCTCCATAAAGAAAACAGAGACTAAACCTGCGTCTTTTGCAATGCAGGCTGTTGACAAAAACGAGGAACGGGATTTGGAGCTGCATGTCACCTGCAATGGCCACAGAGGAAAGCCTAGGCGGCCACTCTGGAAACAAAGGGGCTGTTCCAGGTGACGCCAACCGGCACAGACGAGGCTCAGAAGAGACGCCTGTGACACATGTGGAAGACACAGCTTCAGAAAGGGCAAAATTCAGCCACCGAAGCACAATCGAGGCCAAAGAGACGGCTGTCACGGAATCAGGCAGTGTCCGAAAGCCTCACACACACCGACATTGCAACATAACCTTTACCTGAGAAAATGTCCAGGTTCACCGCCTGGGGCAGCAAGCTACACTCTACAAAGAAATATCCAGTGGGCACAACAGGAGACATCTAACCTACACGGTAAAATAGAAGTAACGAGTCTCCTGCATCTAGGGAGCCATCTACACTTTACGATAGACACACTCACTGTCCTCCATCTGGGATCCAGCTACAGTCTACAATAGACACACTCACTGTCCTCCATCTGGGATCCAGCTACAGTCTACAATAGACACACTCACTGTCCTCCATCTGGGATCCAGCTACAGTCTACAATAGACACACTCACTGTCCTCCATCTGGGATACACCTACACTCTACAATAGACACACTCACTGTCCTCCATCTGGGATCCACCTACAGTCTACAATAGACACACTCACTGTCCTCCATCTGGGACCCACCTACACTCTACAATAGACACACTCACTGTCCTCCATTTGGGACCCACCTACAGTCTACAATAGACACACTCACTGTCCTCCATCTGGGATACACCTACAGTCTACAATAGACACACTCACTGTCCTCCATCTGGGATCCACCTACAGTCTACGATAGACACACTCACTGTCCTCCATCTGGGATACACCTACAGTCTACAATAGACACACTCACTGTCCTCCATCTGGGATCCACCTACAGTCTACAATAGACACACTCACTGTCCTCCATCTGGGATCCACCTACAGTCTACAATAGACACACTCACTGTCCTCCATCTGGGATCCACCTACAGTCTGCAATAGACACACTCACTGTCCTCCATCTGGGATCCACCTACAGTCTGCAATAGACACACTCACTGTCCTCCATCTGGGATACACCTACACTCTACAATAGACACACTCACTGTCCTCCATCTGGGATACACCTACACTCTACAATAGACACACTCACTGTCCTCCATCTGGGATACACCTACAGTCTACAATAGACACACTCACTGTCCTCCATCTGGGATCCATCTACAGTCTACAATAGACACACTCACTGTCCTCCATCTGGGATACACCTACAGTCTACAATAGACACACTCACTGTCCTCCATCTGGGATCCATCTACAGTCTACAATAGATACACTCACTGTCCTCCATCTGGGATACACCTACAGTCTACAATAGACACACTCACTGTCCTCCATCTGGGATCCATCTACAGTCTACAATAGACACACTCACTGTCCTCCATCTGGGATCCATCTACACTCTACAATAGACACACTCACTGTCCTCCATCTGGGATACACCTACAGTCTACGATAGACACACTCACTGTCCTCCATCTGGGATCCACCTACAGTCTACAATAGACACACTCACTGTCCTCCATCTGGGATACACCTACAGTCTACAATAGACACACTCACTGTCCTCCATCTGGGATCCATCTACAGTCTACAATAGATACACTCAATGTCCTCCATCTGGGATCCACCTACAGTCTACAATAGACACACTCACTGTCCTCCATCTGGGATACACCTACAGTCTACAATAGACACACTCACTGTCCTCCATCTGGGATCCACCTACAGTCTACAATAGACACACTCACTGTCCTCCATCTGGGATCCATCTACACTCTACAATAGACACACTCACTGTCCTCCATCTGGGATACACCTACAGTCTACAATAGACACACTCACTGTCCTCCATCTGGGATCCATCTACAGTCTACAATAGATACACTCAATGTCCTCCATCTGGGATCCACCTACAGTCTACAATAGACACACTCACTGTCCTCCATCTGGGATACACCTACAGTCTACAATAGACACACTCACTGTCCTCCATCTGGGATCCATCTACAGTCTACAATAGATACACTCAATGTCCTCCATCTGGGATCCACCTACAGTCTACAATAGACACACTCACTGTCCTCCATCTGGGATACACCTACAGTCTACAATAGACACACTCACTGTCCTCCATCTGGGATCCATCTACAGTCTACAATAGACACACTCACTGTCCTCCATCTGGGATCCATCTACACTCTACAATAGACACACTCACTGTCCTCCATCTGGGATACACCTACAGTCTACAATAGACACACTCACTGTCCTCCATCTGGGATCCATCTACAGTCTACAATAGACACACTCACTGTCCTCCATCTGGGATCCACCTACACTCTACAATAGATACACTCACTGTCCTCCATCTGGGATCCACCTACAGTCTACAATAGACACACTCACTGTCCTCCATCTGGGATCCACCTACAGTCTACAATAGACACACTCACTGTCCTCCATCTGGGGTCCACCTACAGTCTACAATAGACACACTCACTGTCCTCCATCTGGGATCCACCTACAGTCTGCAATAGACACACTCAATGTCCTCCATCTGGGATCCACCTACACTCTACAACAGACACACTCAATGTCCTCCATCTGGGATCCACCTACACTCTACAATAGACACACTCAGTGTCCTCCATCTGGGATCCACCTACAGTCTGCAATAGATACACTCAATGTCCTCCATCTGGGATCCACCTACAGTCTACAATAGACACACTCACTGTCCTTCATCTGGGATCCACCTACAGTCTACAATAGATACACTCACTGTCCTCCATCTGGGACCCACCTACAGTCTACAATACATACACTCAATGTCCTCCATCTGGGATCCACCTACAGTCTGCAATAGATACACTCAATGTCCTCCATCTGGATCCACCTACACTCTGCAATAGACACACTCAGCCTCATCCATCAGAGGATCCCCCTACACTGTACAATAGAGATACCCAGTGACCACCGTCTTGGCACCCACCCACACTCTCCAACAGAGATAGATTCCCACTGTCCCCTCTTTTGGGAACCTACCTGCACTCTGCAATTAATATGCACATCGTCGACTTTCTGGGGTTTCTTCCTGCGATCTGGGATACACCTATGTGTCGTTCTCTGTCCTTGAGTAGCTGAAGGTCGTTGCTCTGGCATTTTTGGAAGGAAGGTTGGTCACAATCTAAGGCAATTTTGGAAGGAAGGTTGGTCACAATCTAAGGAAATTTTGGAAGGAAGGTTGGTCTCAATCTAAGGCATTTCTGGAAGGAAGGTTGGTCTCAATCTAAGGCAATTTTGGAAGGAAGGTTGGTCTCAATCTAAGGCAATTTTGGAAGGAAGGTGGGACTCAATCTAAGGCATTTTTGGAAGGAAGGTAGCCCTTCATTTCGTGTCCACCTGCAGCCTCTTATGTTTTATTCTTGCGTTTTCTCTCACTATTTTGCCTTAGCAGAAGCTCAGCCACGAAGCCATGTCCATGAGATGTTCTGTAGAGTCTGGAGTAATCCCTCCTTTCCACGTGTTGTCCTGCCATGGAGTGCCCCAGAGTTCTGGGCCGTGAAAGGTGCCATCCCCTGCCCAGCACCGTGCTGCCTGGCTCCCTCCTCATCCCAGTGGCTTCTCGAACTCCCCGGGCCTGCTGGAGGAAACACCTGTGCTGAAGGCCCGGAGGCCCTTCCCTCCAAACCCTGACTCCGGGGTCAGCCACAGCAACAGGTGTTTTTTCTCAGAATCGCCTTCTTGTCTGAACTGAGCCCCAGGATCAGAAGGCCAAGGGGCCAGGGGTCAGACGTAGCCATGCAGGGTTCCCCGGGGACCAGGGCTTACCAGGTGGTTGATATTATCAGAGCTCATTTGCTGAAGCTGGACTGGCGTGTTCTTGGCGGTCTCAAATAAATTTAACGAGAGGGACTTTCAAAGTCCACGTGTTAGGGCCGTCTGCTCAATGGACGGGAGGGTTAACCGTAATTCGAGGAAGCAGTTTGGCCGTCTCCAAATACGAACACATGGACTGTGCGGCTTGGCCCCATTTGTGGTAATTTTCAGGTCTCATTTCCATTTGTAAGAAACATAACTACTTACATATGGAAAGAATGAATAAGAGAAGTCATTAAAATTTCTCTCATTTAGGGGGGGAAAAAAAAAACAACTTAATGAAGTAATATCTTTACCAGGGCAGGCAGAAATGTAAATTAGACATTGGAAGAAAAGCTATTAACAGGATTGCTGGATGGCTGCGTTGCTTGCCCTGGTTTTTTTTTTTTAATCTAATGAATTTATGAATTGCTAGTTCTCGGGTCACAGATTTTGCTAATTTCCGATGTGTTTAGCTCTCTGCAGTAAGAACACAGAGTTTCCTTATGAACCACGGATGTTAAGTCCATTAGTGGGGTGTTTGCTAATCAGAACATAAATGGTAATACGTAGGGTCCAGCATTAAAAAAAAAAAGATGGGAAAACACATGAATTATTTTAATTTGGGGTTTTCCCAAGTTCTGTCCATTGTCACTGCAGATCATCAGAAAATTTAAACATCAGGGAGTAAGAGGCAACCTAGCTACGTAAAATATATGTCAAACCTTTCTCTTTTTTTTTTAAACAGAGTCTTGCTGTGTTGCCCAGGCTGGAGTGCAATGGTGAGATCTCGGCTCACTGCGACCTCTGCCTCCCAGATTTGAGCAATTCTCCTGCCTCAGCCTCCTGAGGAACTGGGATTACAAGCGCCCGCCACCACGCCCGGCTAATTTTTGTATTTTTAGTAGCAACGGAGTTTCACCATGTTGGCCAGGCTGGTCTCGAACTCCTGACCTCAGGTGATCCACCTGCCTCCACCTCCCAAAGTGCTGGGATGACAGGCCTGAGCCCCGGTGGCTGGCCAAAAAAATTCTTTTTAAAAGGAGTCTTGCTTTGTGGTCTAGGCTGGAGTGCTGTAGTACATTCATGGCTCACTGAACCCTCAACCTCCCGGGCTCAGGTGATCCTCCCACCTCAGCCTCCCAAGTAGCTCAAATTATGAGCGTGCACAACCACGTCTGAGTAGGTTTTAGGTTTTTTGTAGAGACAGGGTTTCACCATCTTGCCCAGGCTGGTCTCCAACTATTCAGCTCAAACCATCTGCAGGTCTTGGCCTCCCAAAGAGCTGGAATTACAGGCATGAGCCACCGTGGCGAGCCTTAACATGTTTTCCTACCAGGCTGGGCATCGTGGCTCATGCCTATAATCCCAGCACTTTGGGAGGCTGAGGCAGGTGGATCATCTGAGGTCGGGAGTTCGAGACCAGCCTGGCCAACATGGAGAAACCCTGTCTCTACTAAAATACAAAAATTAGCTGGGTGTGGTGGTGGGCACCTGTGATCCCAGCTACTCGGGAGGCTGAGGCAGGAGAATCACTTGAACCCAGGAGGCAGAGGTTGCGGTGAGCCGAGTTCGTGCCATTGCACTCCAGACTGGGCAACAAGAACGAAACTCCGTCTCAAAAAAAAAAAAAAGTTTTGTTACCATCTTCTTCTCGGAAGAGAGGGCTGCACGCAGTAATTGCATGAGAATAGAGGGAAATGCTGGACAGAACAGCAATCTCATTGATCTTCCCGTGAGGCAGCGTAACCAAAAAGTGAGAGCTGCTTCTATTTCAGCTGTGGCTCCTGCAGACATCGAGGACGTCTTATGACTGAAGGAGTGGAGAAGTGCTGTGTGTGCCTCAGCATAGTTCTGGGGAGAGAAGTGCCCTTCCAGATCTGGCAAGATTCTCACCGTCTCCACCAGCATATTTTGTTGATCTTAGATACTGTCGATGCTCACAGACTTGGTGGACCTCCAAGTTCACCTGGTAACTCTTGCATCTTGGAGGCCCATCGAGTGGCTTTGGAATGCATGAGACAGATGGGACGGATGCTTCTCCCTTAACTTTTGTTTCCACCATCCAGCCATCGAGCGTGACCGCCGTATCTCACGGCTCTCCCTAAAAGCACCTCGTAAAAATAAGAAGGTGCTATTGTGAATCTGATGGACTCTGCATGATCCCCCCCACCGCCCCGTCCATATTCATGTGTGAAAGTCCTAAACCCCAGGACCTCAGCAAGGTGACTGGATTTGGAGCTGGGGTCTCTAAAGAGGTGACTGAGGTAAAAAGAGGTGTGTAGGTGGAGCCTAATTCAAGATGGCTGGAGTCCTTAGAAGAAGAGGAGATGAGGACACAGACACACACAGAGGGATGACCACGTGAGGACACAGGGAGAAGACGGCGTCTCCAAGCCCAGGAGAGAGGCCTCAGGAGGAACCAGCCCTGCCCACACCTGGATCTCAGACCTCCGGCCTCCAGGACTGTGGGAGAATCAATGTCTGTTGTTTGTAAGCCACCCAGTCTCTGGTATTCTGTGATAGCAGCCTGAGATGGACTAAGACATCTCATAAGAAGAGGAGATGAGGACACAGACACACACAGAGGGATGAGCCTGTGAGGACACAGGGAGAAGACGGCGTCTCCAAGCCCAGGAGAGAGGCCTCAGGAGGGACCAGCCCTGCCCACACCTGGATCTCAGATTTCCATCTTCCAGGACTGTGGGAGAATCAATGTCTGTTGTTTACAATCCACCCAGTCTATGGTATTCTGTGATAGCAGCCTGAGATGGACTAAGATGCCTCATAAGAGGAGGAGATGAGGACACAGACACACACAGAGGGACGACCCCGTGAGGACACAGGGAGAAGACGGCGTCTCCAAGCCCAGGAGAGAGGCCTCAGGAGGAACCAGCCCTGCCCACACCTGGATCTCAGACGTCCAGCCTGCAGGACGGTGGGAGAATCAATTCATCTTATTGAAGCCACCAGGTCTGTGGGACTGTGTGATGCCAGCCCACGCGGACTAATGTGATGATAGACCAGCCATTCCCCAAAGCTGCTAGAGGAATTGCTCTCTGCTGCCTGCTGTGGTCTGAATGTCGGTGTTCCCTTATATTCCTGTGTTGACATTCTCTGCTTCACGGCGACGGCATTAGGAGGTGGGAAGCTTTGGGAGCTGACAAAATCATGAGGATGGAGCTTCATGAATGGGATCAGTGACCTCATAAAAAGGAACCAAGAGAGCTCCTTCACCGCTTCCACCATGTAAAGACGCAGCGAGACGGTGCTGTCTATGAACCGGGAACCCGGATCCCACCAGACTCTGAATCTTCCACGCCTTGGTCTTGGACTTCCAACCTCCAGAAACGTGAGCAATAAATGTCCAGATGTTTATAAGTCAACCAGGCTGTGGTGTCTCCTGTCGTAGAAGCCTGGGTCAACCAACACACCTGTACAGAGAAGACCAGGAAGGGTTCCTTTCTCTGCTCAATTCTTCTAGGGCGTCATCCCACTGAGAACCAGCAAATAAATGATAATCCTGGAGAGCAGGTGTGTGCGGGTTTAAGAGGAGGCAGAGAGAGAAGGAAGTCATCGTTTGCCCCAACCCCTCCATGTATCTTCGTCCTACTGTAATCAAGTGGAAATGAGTAAGAAGAACCACGTCTGGGCCGGGCGCGGTGACTCACGCCTGTAATCCCAGCACTTTAGGAGGCCGAGGTGGGTGCATCACAAGGTCAAGAGATCGAGACCATCTTGGGCAACATGGTGAAACCCCGTCTCTCCTAAAAATACAAAAACTAGCCGGGTGTGGTGGCACGCACCTGTAGTCCCAGCTACTTGGGAGGTTGAGGCAGGAGAATTGCTTGAACCCGGGAGGTGGAGGTTGCAGTGAGCCAAGATCGCACCACTGCACTCCAGCCTGGCGACAGACTGAGACGCCATCTAAATAGAAAAAAAAAAAATTAATCAGATCTTGTGAGAACCCACTCAGTATCACGAGAACAGCATGAGGGTAACCATCCCCATGATTAAATTGCCTCCCACTGGGTCCCTCTCATGACAGCTGGGGAGAATGGGAACCACAATTCATGATGAGGTTTTGGGGTCAGGGGACAGAGCCAAACCATATCAAACAGCTTTATTTCTGCCCCCCAAAAAACTGACATGAGGATCTTGAAGAAATACCTGGATTCCCATGGTCACTGATGAATTATCCACAATAGCCAAGACACGGGCAAACCAAGAGACCATGAATGGATGAACGGATAAAGAAATTGTGAAAATTATCCACAATGGCCAAGAACAGACCAAACCAAGAGGCCATGAATGGATGAATGGATAAAGAAATTGTGAAAATTATCCACAATGGCCAAGACACGGAACCAGAGCAACTGAGCATGAATGGATGAATGGATAAAGAAATTGAGAGAATTATCCACAAGAGCCAAGACATGCAACCAAGTGACCGTGAATGGATGCGCGGATAAAGAAATTGGGATATCAATAATCTAGTGCATTGGAATATTACTCAGCCTTGAAAAAGAAGAAAATCTTGTCCTTTGCAACAACACAGGTGAACCTGGAGGACATTATGTTTCGTGAGATAAGCCAGGCACGGAAATACAAATACTTCATGATATCCCTTACATGAGGAATCTAAAATAGTCATACTCATAGAATCAGAGAGTAGAACTCACGCCATGTCTTCCTTGGATTGATTTTGGCCAAGGAGAACAACGCATTCACGTGAAACATGGATATTCTTCTGCAAATGTGGTGACGTGACCTAAAGGCCTTTGCTGTGTTCATGCCAGCGCTGCCTGTCTTTATCCTCTGAGCCAAGAGATATTTCTCACATTTGCCTCATAGCGGTGCCTCATCGTGAAACGACAGAAGGGAAGAGAAACCTCTGAGCTCTGGACGCGCTTTCCACACTCCCACGAGAGCTGACCACGGGTTTCGTCTGTCTTCTTCCCTTTCCTTTTTCATTTTTTATTTTTCATTGACCAATAAGAATTGCATATATTTAATATGCAATCAATGTACCTCATAATATATAATGTACAAATATATATACATTTAAATAGATATAATGTAATACATATCTATGTATATATTTATTTATATGTATAATAACATACCTATATTATTGTACTGCATAATACATTTATATAACATATACATATATTTTAAATATATTTACATATAAATACACATTTATTATATGTATTTATTATATTAAAATAAATATATATTATTGTACCCCATTATATAGTTATGTATGTAATATGTATAAATATATATTTAAAGATATACAATATATTTAAAATAATATATTTATATATTATATAATAATTGTACATATTATATATAAAATATAATTATATATATCATGAGTAAATATAATTTATTATATTATACATAAAATATAATATAATATACATAAAATATAATTGTATGTATTATATATAAAATATATACTATATAGTAATTGTGCATATTATATATTATTATATATAATAACATATTTTATGTAATTTATATAATTATATAAATATAATAAAAATATAAATAATATATTTTATATAATTAATATATTTTTATATAATTAAAATATATTATATTATTAATATATTATATATTATTATATATAATGTTATAATATATTTTATATTATAAAATATATTATTATATATAGCATTATAATATATTATATTTAACGTTATAATATATTTTATATTATAAAATATATATTATAAAATATATATAACGTTATAATACATTTTATATTATATATTATATAATTATACGTGTTATATAGTATAATTAATATTAAAATAATATAATTTGTAACATATCATATATTATATAGTGTTTAATATATAAATATAAATTTACATATGCATATTTATTATATGTATTTATATGTATTAAATGTATAATAAAATAAATACATATTATCATACCCTATTACATATCTATACACACACATACCCCATTATATACATATATGCATATGTATATAATGAATTGAAATTAGGATCTATAATGTACATATTATGGGGTGTAATGTGACATTTTGACATAGGGTTATACACGTTTCACATTTTGAAATCTCTGAAAGAGTCAGTTTTCAACGTTCTCTCCAAGCCCATGTTTAACGCGGCTGTTGAAAGCGTAAGCCAAGATTTAGGACGTCCCCGGCTGCAAATATCTTACCCTCCACGCCAAGGCACCATCATCTCCCAAGCTGGGTTCTTGGAATTTTGCACAAGAATGTACAGCGTCTAGGCCCCCAGATGTCTGGCATCCTATAAATGCATTCAACAAGGCCAGGTGCAGTGGCTCACGCCTGTCATCCCAGCACTATGAGACGCCGAGGCAGGTGGATCACCTGAGGTCAGAAGTTCGAGACCAGCCTGACCAACATGGTGAAACCCTATTGCCACTTAAAATACAAAAATAAGCCGGATGTGGTGGTGCAGGCCTGTAATCCCAGCTACTCGGGAGGCTGAGGCAGGAGAATCACTGGAACTCAGGAGGTGGAGGTTGCAGTGAGCCGAGATCGTGCCATTGCACTCCAGCCTGGGGGACAAGAGGAAAACTCTGTCTCAAGATAGATAGATAGATAGATAGATAGATAGATAGATAGATAGACAGACAGACAGACAGATAGATACATAGATACATAGATACATAGATAGATAGGCAGTTACACAGATAGATACATAGATACATAGATAGATACATAGATACATAGATAGATAGATAGATACATACATACATACATAGACAGATACATAGATAGACAGACAGACAGACAGATAGATAGCTAGATACATAGATAGATAGATAGATAGATAGATAGATAGATAGATAGACAGACAGACAGACAGATAGATAGATACATAGATACATAGATACATAGATAGATAGGCAGTTACGTAGATAGATACATAGATACATAGATAGATACATAGATACATAGATAGATAGATAGATACATACATACATACATAGACAGATACATAGATAGACAGACAGACAGACAGATAGATAGCTAGATACATAGATAGATAGATAGATAGATAGATAGATAGATAGATAGACAGACAGACAGACAGATAGATAGATACATAGATACATAGATACATAGATAGATAGGCAGTTACGTAGATAGATACATAGATACATAGATAGATACATAGATACATAGATAGATAGATAGATAGATACATACATACATACATAGACAGATACATAGATAGACAGACAGACAGATAGATAGATAGATAGATACATAGATAGATAGATACATAGATAGATAGATAGATAGATAGATAGATAGATAGATAGATAGACAGATACATAGATAGATACATAGATACATAGATAGATACATAGATAGATAGATAGATAGATAGATAGATACATACATACATAGACAGATACATAGATAGACAGACAGACAGACAGATAGATACATAGATAGATAGATAGATAGATAGATAGATACATACATACATACATACATACATAGACAGATACATAGATAGACAGACAGACAGATAGATAGATACATAGATAGATTAGATAGATAGATAGATAGATAGATAGATAGATAGATAGATAGATAGATAGGTAGATAGATACATAGACAGACAGACAGACAGACAGACAGACAGATAGATAGATAGATAGATAGATAGATAGATAGATAGATAGATAGATAGATACATTCAATGTCCCCTCAGTTGGCTCCATACCCTTCTCCTGTAAAATTCCCAACGTCCCACAGCCCAGCCCAACTTCTTGTTGCCTGGGCAACAAGAGCGAATCTCCATCTCTAGATAGATAGATAGATAGATAGATAGATAGATAGATAGATAGATAGATGATAGATAGATACATAGATAGATGATAGCTAGATAGCTAGATGATAGATAGATAGATAGATAGATAGATAGATAGATAGATAGATAAATGGATGATAGATAGATAGATAGATAGATAGATAGATAGATAGATAGATACATTCAATGTCCCCTCAGTTGGCTCCATACCCTTCTCCTGTAAAATTCCCAACGTCCCATAGTCAAACCCAACTTCTTGTTGCCTGGGCAACAAGAGCGAAACTCCATCTCTAGATAGATAGATAGATAGATAGATAGATAGATAGATAGATAGGTAGATAGATAGATAGATAATAGATAGATACATAGATGATAGATAGATAGATGATTGATTGATAGAGATAGATAAATAGATGATAGATAGATAGATAGATGATAGATAGATAGATAGATAGATAGATAGATAGATAGATAGATGATTGATAGACAGATACATTCAATGTCCCCTCTGTTGGCTCCATACCCTTGTCCTGTAAAATTCCAAATGTCCCACAGCCAAGCCCAACCTCTTGTTGCCTGGGCAACAAGAGCGAAACTCCGTCCCTAAATAGATAGATAGATAGATAGATAGATAGATAGATAATAGCTAGATAGATAGATAATAGATAGATAGATAAATAGATGATAGATAGATAATAGATACATAGATAGATAGATAAATAGACAGATGATAGATAGATAATAGCTAGATAGATAGATAATAGATAGATAGATGATAGATAGATAATAGATACATAGATAGCTAGCTAGATAGATAATATATACATAGATAGATAAATAGATGATAGATAGATAGATAGATAGATAATAGATGATAGATAGATGATAGATAATATAGATAGATAGATAATAGATAGATAGATAATATATAGATAGATAATAGATAGATAGATAGATGATAGATAATAGATAGATAGATACATAGATAGATAGATAGATAGATAGATAGATAGATAGATAGATGATAGATAGATAGATAGATAGATAGATAGATAGATAGATAGATAGATACATTCAATATCCTCTCAGTTGGCTCCATACCCTTGTCCTGTAAAATTCCCAACATCTCACAGCCAAGCCCAACTTCCTGTTGCCTGGGCAACAAGAGCGAAACTCCATCTCTAAATAAATAAATCAATTATATTCTATTCTATTACATCATATTTATTCTATTATATTATATATTGAATGTCCCCTCAGTGGGCCCCATACCTGGTCCTGTAAAACTCCCAACATCCCACAGCCCAGCCCGACTTCTTCGGCTGGATCCTTCCTTAGGATATGCAATCTTTTCCTAATTTCTTGGGATAAGAAAGCTGTCTTAGGCTCAGACAGATTAGGACGGACAGAGAAAACCCGAAAGCATCTTCAGGTACCCATTCTCGGGCGTCTGGCTGTTTTCCTGAGGTCGCCCCAATGCGTTTTCTTACCCGGAGAGAGCTCTGGGAACAGTGGGGTTTTTGTTTCTGTGGGATTTGCCCCCCTCTCACACAGGGCAGGTGCTAAACGTAGATTTTCCTAAGCGGTGGTTTATGGGGCTCTGGGGGGGGGGTGTCAACGGCCTTAGACAAGCGCACAACATAAAAGTCAGAGGCTGTTGGAAACGTTTAAAGAAACGGGAAGGGGGCGGCCGGGGATTTTATGTCCCGACCACACTGGGTGTGGATGGAAAGAGCTGGGTGGGTCTGTGTGAATGAAAACATTTATAGAACCCCACGCTCCTGTTAGCTCTTAGGTGAGTTATTAAAGTCCAGTTAGTGTAAACACGGGGGTCGTAAACCTGCAGGGCTCAAGCACCAATTAAAATAATAAAAAGCAAAGGGGCCACCGCCAACTGAAGGGTCTTTGGCACGGGCTGCGAGGGAGAGGAGGAGGGAGGCCCCAGCCGGGCTGCCTGGGAGGGGGAGGCCGGAGGATTCCGGCTCCATGAAGAAACACACAAGGTCACAGGGAGAGACACAAGGCTATGGGGACAACCAGGATAGGCATCCCCGGGTATGGGACAGCTGGAGATTAAACGGGTGTGGAGGGGCTCATCCTGGTGTCCATCAAGGGGTAGACATGGCATATGCTGTGGACGCCCGGGCAACAGAAAGGACAGGGGTACCATGGGCATGTCCCCAAAGTCCTCAGCCGCTGGGTTTGGGATGCAGGAGGGGATACGCCGTCTCCCCCTTGGGGCTGGGATGGAGGAAGGGTCATGTCTACACCTGAAGTCCCTGGGATTGAGGTGGAGGAGAGGCGGTGTCCACACCCTCACCCACTGGGGCTGCAATGGAGGAGGAGGAGGGGATGTGTCCACACTCCCCCCTGGGACTGGGATGATGGAGAAGGAGGAGGGGCCTTGTCCACACTCCCCCCTGGGACTGGGATGATGGAGGAGGAGGAGGAGGGGCCATGTTCACACTCTCCCCTGGGACTGGGATGATGGAGGAGGAGGAGGAGGGGATGTGTCCACACTCTCCCCTGGGACTGGGATGATGGAGGAGGAGGAGGAGGGGATGTGTCCACACTCTCCCCTGGGACTGGGATGATGGAGGAGGAGGAGGAGGGGATGTGTCCACACTCTCCCCTGGGACTGGGATGATGGAGGAGGAGGAGGGGATGTGTCCACACTCTCCCCTGGGACTGGGATGATGGAGGAGGAGGAGGAGGGGCCATGTTCACACTCTCCCCTGGGACTGGGATGATGGAGGAGGAGGAGGAGGGGATGTGTCCACACTCTCCCCTGGGACTGGGATGATGGAGGAGGAGGAGGGGATGTGTCCACACTCTCCCCTGGGACTGGGATGATGGAGGAGGAGGAGGAGGGGAAGTGTCCACACTCTCCCCTGGGACTGGGATGATGGAGGAGGAGGAGGAGGGGAAGTGTCCACACTCCCCCCTGGGACTGGGATGATGGAGGAGGAGGAGGAGGGGATGTGTCCACACTCTCCCCTGGGACTGGGATGATGGAGGAGGAGGAGGAGGGGATGTGTCCACACTCTCCCCTGGGACTGGGATGATGGAGGAGGAGGAGGAGGAGGGGATGTGTCCACACTCTCCCCTGGGACTGGGATGATGGAGAAGGAGGAGGGCCCGTGTCCACACTCTCCCCCCAGGGGCTGCCATGAAGGAACTGGCTCTCTCCTGACCCCCTCGTTCCTCCCCATCCTCCTGAAACCGCCTTTGCAAACATTATACCTGAAGAAGTTATGACAGCGAAAGAGATTAGACCTCGCCACCGCCCCCACCCCTCTTCCTTCTCACCTCCAAACTGTCTTCATTCGTTCCTGGGCATAGACCAAAGTAGCCTCCTGGAAGGAATTTAGCTTCTAGTTTAAACTCTGACACAAAACTGACAATGGCCCTTTTCTTGGAGGGCAGGGAGGTGGGGAACCCTCTTGCTTGGGGACCAGTCTGCCTCGGCAGGACTAACAAGTTAGCTACAAGAGGAGGAATTACCGTTGAGGGACCATATGGAGCCTCTGGCTCCAGCAGTCTGAACCTCCCCAATAGCTCCTGGGGATGCACCATTGATGCAAAACCTAAGGTCAGGGTTGGATGAATAGCTCCTGGGGATGCACCATTGATGCAAAACCTAAGGTCACGGTTGGATGAATAGCTCCTGGGGATACACCATTGATGCAAAACCTAAGGTCACTGTTGGATGAATAGCTCCTGGGGATACACCATTGGTGCAAAACCTAAGGTCACTGTTGGATGAATAGCTCCTGGGGATACACCATTGATGCAAAACCTAAGGTCACCGTTGGATGAATAGCTCCTGGGGATACACCATTGGTGCAAAACCTAAGGTCACTGTTGGATGAATAGCTCCTGGGGATACACCATTGATGCAAAACCTAAGGTCAGGGTTGGATGAATAGCTCCTGGGGATACACCATTGATGCAAAACCTAAGGTCACTGTTGGATGAATAGCTCCTGGGGATACACCATTGATGCAAAACCTAAGGTCACCGTTGGATGAATAGCTCCTGGGGATACACCATTGGTGCAAAACCTAAGGTCACTGTTGGATGAATAGCTCCTGGGGATACACCATTGATGCAAAACCTAAGGTCAGGGTTGGATGAATAGCTCCTGGGGATACACCATTGATGCAAAACCTAAGGTCAGGGTTGGATGAATAGCTCCTGGGGATACACCACTGATGCAAAACCTAAGGTCAGGGTTGGATGAATAGCTCCTGGGGATACACCACTGATGCAAAACCTAAGGTCACTGTTGGATGAATAGCTCCTGGGGATACACCATTGGTGCAAAACCTAAGGTCACTGTTGGATGAATAGCTCCTGGGGATACACCATTGATGCAAAACCTAAGGTCAGGGTTGGATGAATAGCTCCTGGGGATACACCATTGATGCAAAACCTAAGGTCACTGTTGGATGAATAGCTCCTGGGGATACACCATTGTTGCAAAACCTGAGGTCACTGTTGGAGATATATTGCAGACCCTGGATTCCAACGCAGGAGATGACACCACCCAGACCTGTAATCTGGCTCAACCACATATCAGCCATCCCACACAGGAGTAGACAACAGCAAGAATTCACTTCAACCCCCTACGATTTCATCCCCAACCTGACCAGTCAGCCCTCTCTACCTCCCGAGCCCCCAGCCACCAAATTACCCTTAAAATCTCCAATCCCCTGCCGGGCGCCGTGGCTCACACCTGTCATCCCAGCACTTTGGGAGGCTGAGGCGGGTGGATTGTGAGGTCAGGAGTTGGAGACCAGCCTGACCAACACGGTGAAACCCTGTGTCTACTAAAAATACAAAAATTAGCCGGGTGTGGTGGCGGGCACCTGTCATCCCAGCTGCTCGGGAGGATGAGGCAGGAGAATCACTTGAACCCGGGAGGTGGAGGTTACAGTGAGCGGAGATGGTGCCACTGCACTCCAGCCTGGGTGACAGAGCGAGACTCCGTCTCAGAAAAATAAAATAAAATAAAATAAAAGTAAAGTAAAGTAAAATAAAGTAAAATAAAGTAAAATAAAATAAAATAAAGTAAAGTAAAATAAAATAAAGTAAAATAAAGTAAAATAAAATAAAATAAAATAAAGTAAAATAAAGTAAAATAAAATAAAATAAAATAAAATAAAGTAAACTAAAATAAAATAAAGTAAAATAAAGTAAAATAAAATAAAATAAAATAAAATAAAGTAAAATAAAATAAAGTAAAATAAAGTAAAGTAAAATAAAATAAAATAAAATAAAATAAAGTAAAATAAAATAAAATAAAGTAAAATAAAATAAAGTAAAGTGAAATAAAATAAAATAAAGTAAAGTAAAATAAAATAAAAAAGTAAAGTAAAAGAAAATAAAATAAAGTAAAATAAAATAAAACAAAACAAAATAAAGTAAAATAAAATAAAGTAAAATAAAATAAAATAAAGTAAAGTAAAATAAATAAAACAAAATAAAGTAAAGTAAAATAAAATAAAATCAAGTAAAATAAAGTAAAATAAAATAAAATAAAAATAAGAATAAAAACTTCAATCCCCAAATTATCGGGGAGACGGACTTGAGTAATAATGAAACTCTGGTCTCCCACACAGCCGGCTCTGCGTGAATTACCCATATTCTCCACTGCAATTCACCTGTCCTTTCTTCCCATAACCAGTCGAAAACCCCATGCTCTTTGGGATTGTAAATTTCCTTCCTCTTTTTCCAGGTCTTCCTCCGAGCTCCTGTGTTCACCTTCCCGGCTGTGATGATGGCAGGTATCTCAGCAGGGCCATCCTCTTCCCTGGGAGTTTGAACGTGGCACGCAGCTTTTAAGCCTTCCCAAGACTAATTACACCACCTGAGAACCCTGGGCTGTGGATGTGGTTGCCGTCGTGCACCGGTTGCACGTGATTTTCAGGTGCGTTGCTGTTTGATTGACCCGTCTCGTCCTGGGAGGAGCCTTTGACCATGTCTCCTGGGTTTGAGTTGCAGCCTGGGATGACCCTGCTAGACCTCAAGTGACCCCCACAAAGGAAATCCTTGCTGAGTGTATCTGACGGGACAGCCGTGTTTGTTGTTGGAAAGGCCAGCATGGCTGTGTCTGGGGTCAAAGCAACATCTATTTTTTTTTTTTTTTCTTTCTGAGATGGAGTCTCACCCCGTTGCCCAGGCTGGAGTGCAATGGCACAGTCTTGGCAAACTGCAACCTCCACCTCCTGGGTTCAAACCATTCTCCTGCCTTAGCGTCCCAAGTAGCTGGGACTACAGGTGCACACCACCGAGCCTGGCTAATTTTTGGATTTTTTCATAGAGACGGGGTTTCACCGTGTTGGCCAGGCTGGTCTTGAACTCCTGACCTCAGGTGATCCACCTGCCTTGTCCTCCCAAAGTGCTGAGATTCCAGGTGCCCACCACCACATCTGGCTAATTTTTGTATTTTTGGTAGAGACGGGGTTTCACCACGTTGACCAGGCTGGTCTCGAACGGCTGACCTCAGGTGATCCACCCGCCTCGGCCTCCCAAAGTGCTGGGATCACAGGCGTGAGCCACCGCGCCCGGCTTCTATGTGTATATATTTGGAGACAGGGTCTGGCTCTGTCTGTGGCCCAGGCTGGAGTGCGGTGGCGCGATCATGGCTCACGGCAGAGCCTCGACCTCCCGGGCTCAAGGGTTCCTTCTGTTAAGGTCACCCGTGCCGGACCGTTCCCTTCTCCTCCCACAGGCCTCACAGTCTCTGGCGCTCACGCCCCTCTTCACTGACCCCTCCAGTAACTGTTTGTCCAGACAGTTACAGGATGCGGTTACCATGTGTGTTCACCCCGCATAACCACGCTGGAAAAATCATCTCCAGGATGCGGTCAAGATACCTGCCCCTCCCTACTCAGCTCTCCCGACCCCAACCCAGTTCTCCTGCACCCCTGACCCACCTTCCCCACCCCCTGACCTGGTTCTGATCCTATAAAACCCTGCTATCGTCTGTAACTGGGGCTGCCTGCTCTAACTCTGGTAAAAACCCAGAGCCAAGCAGCTCACTAAAGCTTGCTTGCCTGACTTTGGGTCTCCTCATCCTTTTTTTTTTTTTTTTTTGACTGACTTTCCACCTCCCAAACCCCTGGGACTGTAGGTCTGTGCACCAGGACACCCGGCTCATTTTTGTTAGTGTTTGTAGGGCCGTAGGTTTGCAACGTGGCCCACGCTGGTCTTGAACTTCTGAGCTCAAGCCGTCCTCCCACCACAGCCTCCCAAGTCGCTAGGACGAGAGGTGTGATGGTCATTCCCAGCTAGCTATTTTAGCTTTTATTTATTGACTTATTTTTGGAGACTGAGTCTCACTCTGTCGCCCAGGCTGGAGTGCAGTGGCACGATCTCGGCTCACTGCCACCTCCACCACCTGGGTCCAGTGATTCTCCTGCCTCAGCCTCCCGAGTAGCTGGGATTACAGGCACCTGCCACCAGGCCCGGCTAATTTTTCTATTTTTAGTAGAGACGGGGTTTCACCGTGTTAGCCAGGCTGGTCTCGATCTCCTGACCTCGTGATCCCCCCGCCTCGGCCTCCCAAAGTGCTGGGATGACAGATGTGAGCCACCGCGCCTGGTGTATATTTGGAATTTATACCTGCGCTCCTACAACACTGGTCTTAAAACCCTGGTTGTTGACCGAATGAGAGAAATACACGAACCACAGCAGAGTTTGTCTAAATGCACCGTGTTTTGAAAGGGTTTTAAGGACAGGGGCTGGGAGCCAGAGGGTGCAATCCTGTGATTTGAGGTTTGGAACGTTCTTTCCGTCCCCCAGGCTGGAGTGCAGTGGTGCGATCTCGGCTCACTGCCACCTCCGCTTCCCGGGTTCAAGTCGAAGGGGTGGCCTCCCTCTCCACACCTGTGGGCGGTTCTCGTCAGGTGGACCCCGAGAGGCTGAGAAAAGAAATAAGAGACAGAGACAAAGTGTAGAGAAAGAAAAGCAGGCCCAGGGGACGGGCGCTCGGCATAAGGAGGACCGTGCTGGCCTGGGACTGGTCTCTGAGTTCCTTCAGTATTCATTGATCATTATCTCTTTACCATCTCAGAGAGGGGGATGTGGCAGGACAATAGGGTAATAGTGGGGAGAGGGTCAGCAGGAAAACATGCGAATAAAGATACAAGGTGACGCAAAGGTGCCATGCCTTGAGGTGCAGGTCTACAAACATATACAAACATCTATACAAACATCCCGTATGCAAACATCTGGAATGCAAACATCTCTGCATGAAAGAGCAGTATTGCCGCTATAGCAAGTCTGGCCTCCAGCCCTAAGGCGGTTTTCTCCTATCTCAGTAAATAAAACATACAATGGGTTTTACACCATTGCCCAGAGACAAGCAGGAGACCGAGGCCTTCCTCTTATCTCAACTGCAAAGAGGCCGACCTCTTTTACTAATCCTCCTCAGCACAGACCCTTTACAGGGTGTCGGACTGGGGGAAGGTCCGGACTGGGGGAAGGTCCGGTCTTTCCCTTCCCACGAGGCCATATCTCAGACTATCCCATGGGGAGAAACCTTGGACAATACCTGGCTTTCCCGGGCAGAGGTCCCTGCGGCCGGCCTTCCGCAGTGTTTGTGTCCCTGGGTACTCGAGATCAGAGAACGGTGATGACTTTTACCAAGCAGACTGCCTTCAAGCCCTTCTTTAACAAAGCACATCCTGCATAGCTCTGAATCCATTAAACCTTGAGTCAACACAGCACACATTCCTGCAAGCGCAGGGAGCACACATTCCTGCAAGCACAGGGTTGGGGCTATAGGGTTACAGATTAACAGCATCTCAAGGCAGAAGAATTTCTGTGAGGACAGAACAAAATGGGGTGTCTTATGTCTGCTTCTTTCTACATAGACACAGCAACAGTCTGATCGCTCTTTCTTTGCCCCACACAAGTGATTCTCCCACCCATACCTCCCAAGTAGCTGGGACTACAGATGTGAGCCACCACCTCTGCCTAATTTTTGTATTTTTGGTAAACACAGGGGTTTCACCATGTTGGCCAGGCTGGTCTCGAACTCCCGACCTCAGGTGATCCACCTGCCTCGGCCTCCCAAAGTGCTGGGATGACAGGCGTGAGCCACCGCGCCCGGCCTCACACAGTGGTTACTAATCCCTCTCCCATTGCACCAACAAATTAAGTTATGTCATCCCAGCCCTTTGGGAGGCCGAGGCAGACAGATCACACAGTCAGGAGTTCAAGACCAGCCCGGCCAACATGGTAAAACCCCGTCTCTACTAAAAATACAAATTAAAAAAAAATCACCTCAGGTGATCCACCTGTCTTCAACTTTACCTCCAACCTCCAGAGAAAGGAGAGGGGGATGGAGATGGAGTTTAATGGCCAGTGGCAGATGAAGTGATGTATTCCGGCCATCTAATAGAGCCTCTTTAATCCCTGCCAGAGGGCTGGGGGTTGCTGGTTGGTGAATGCACGTGTACCTGCTTCACCTTGTCCGTCATCCTTTGTAATAAACCGGTTAATACACCGAGCTGTGTCCTTTACCACGGTGAAGAGAAAATAAAACTTGGGGTCCCCCAAGTCACTAAGCTAAAGGGAAAAGTCAGGCTGGGAAATGCTTCGGGCAAACCTGCCTCCCATTCTATTCAAAGTCACCCCTCTGCTGACAGAGGTAGGCCTATGTCTGCTTGTCTCCTTTCCAAAGGTTCGTCAGAAACTCAGAAGAATGTCAGCAGGGCCGGGCGCAGCTAATTTCTGTGTGTGTGTGTGTGTGTGTGTATATATGCATATACTTGTATATATTTTGTATATATGTATGTGTTTTGTATATATATGTGTATGTATATTGTATATATGTATTTTGTATATATGCGTATATGTATACATGTATATGTGCACACATATACACATATATACACATATACACATATATGTATAAATATGTATTATACATGTATACACATATATACATATACACACATATACGTATATGTACATATACACATATATACGTACATACATATATACACGTATACATATACACACATATACGTATGTACATATATACATATATATGTATATACACATATATACACACTTATATGTATATGAACATATACACATATAAACATACACACATATACACACATATACACATACACATATACACATACATATATACATATACACACATACACATACACATATACACATACATATATACATACACATATACACACATATACACATACATATATACATATATACACATATACACATACACATATACACATACATATATACATACACATATACACACATATACACATATATATACATATATACATATATACACATATATACATACATATATACATATATACATATATACACATATATACATACATATATACATATATATACATATACACACATATACACATACATATATACATATATACATATATACACATATATACATACATATATACATATATACACATATATACATACATATATACACATATACATATCTACACACATATACACATATATACATATATACACACACACACACATATATATTTATTTTAAGTAGAGACGGGGTTTCACCATGTTGACCAGGCTGGTCTCGAACTCCTGACCTCAGGTGATCCACCTGCCTCGGCCTCCCAGAGTGCTGGGATGACAGACGCGAGCCGCTGAGCCCGGACCCCACTCAGATGACAGGCGTGAGCCACCTCAAGAGACGGTTCTTTCCCGTCCACGCTGTGTTCTTGCCAGTGAGGTTACACATCACCCACGTTCAGGCGTGCTGATCAAATAAAACCCGTCCTCAGAGGAAAGAAGACTCATTACTCAAGAAAGAAAGATGGCTGGGCACTGTGGCTCACGCCTGTCATCCCAGCACTTTGGGAGACTGAGGCGGGCGGATCACCTGAGGTCAGGAGTTCCAGACCAGCCTGGCCAACACGGTGAATCCCCGTCTCTACTAAAAATACAAAAAAATTAGCTGGTCGCAGTGGCAGGTGCCTGTAATCCCAGCTACCCAGGAGGCTGAGGCAGGGGAATTGCTTGAACCAGGGAGGTGGAGGTTGCAGTGAGTCGAGATCATGCCACTGCACTCCAGCCTGGGCCACAGAGTGAGACTCTGTCTCAAAAAAAAAAAAAAGTAGGCCGGGCGCGGTGGCTCAAGCCTGTAATCCCAGCACTTTGGGAGGCCGAGGCAGGTGGACCACGAGGTCAGGAGATCGAGGCCATCCTGGCTAACACGGTGAAACCCCGTCTCCACTAAAAATACAAAA
This sequence comes from Macaca nemestrina, assembly GCF_043159975.1. Classification (NCBI taxonomy): domain Eukaryota; kingdom Metazoa; phylum Chordata; class Mammalia; order Primates; family Cercopithecidae; genus Macaca; species Macaca nemestrina. The sequence goes on from NC_092146.1 coordinate 756,714, forward strand.
AATTAGCCAGGCGTGGTGGCAGGTGCCTGTAGTCCCAGCTACTCGGGAGACTGAGGCAGGAGAATGGCATGAACCCGGGAGGCAGAGGGTGGAGTGAGCCAAGATCGTGCCACTGCACTGCGGCCTAGGAGACAGAGCGAGACTCCGTCTAAAAATAAATAAATACATAAATAAATAAATAAATAAGAAGGACACTGTTTCTTCCAGAGATTTGAGTGATGAGTGACGTGTAAAAGGGTCCACTGTATTGAAAACACCAGATAAAGACACTGTCCAGGATGGAGATGAGATCAAGGAAACAGATTTCACTGGAGACTCGGATAGGACAGGGGAGCTATTGACGAACTCAGACGGGGTTTCCTCAGCATTAGCTGCTCCATGCAATGCTGACAATAACAACGTTTTGCCCTCACAGCGGTTAATTAGTTGGTGCAATGGGAGAGGGTTCAGTCAGCAGACTCTTGCCATAAAATATGCAAGGAGGAGATGATGTTGGATCAAACTGTTAAAATCAAGCCATCATCCATCAGTGTGGACAGCGGTGAGTCAATGCCTTGAAAGTCTGAGGGGACTCAGCCGTGTCTACGTAGAGGAATGTGAAGAACGGTTGTGTCTTACGGGTAAGCAGCTTTGCTGACAAGAGTTTTCCCTGCAAAGCTTATATAAAAGAAGAAAGAAGGAAAGAAGGAAGGAAGGAAGGAAGGAAGGAAGGAAGGAAGGAAGGAAGGAAGGAAGGAAGGAAGGAAGGAAGGAAGGAAGGGAGGGAGGGAAGGGAAGAAAGAAAGAAAGAAAGAAAGAAAGAAAGAAAGAAAGAGAGAGAGAGAGAGAGAGAGAAAGAAAGAAAGAAAAGAAAGAAAGAAAGAAAGAAAGAAAGAAAGAAGAAGGAAGGAAGGAAAGAAAGAAAGAGAAATAAAAAAGAAAGATGCAAAGAAAGAAAGAAGAAATAAAGAGAAAAAGAAAGAAAGAAGGAATGAAAGAAAGAGAAAGAAAGAAAGAGAAAGAAGGAAAGGAAGAAAGAAAGAAGAAGGAAGGAAGGAAAGAAAGAAAGAGAGAGAAATAAAAAAAGAAAGATGCAAAGAAAGAAGAAAGAAAGAAAAAGAAAGAAAGAAGGAAAGAAAGAAAGAGAAAGAAAGAAAGAAAGAGAAAGAAGGAAAGGAAGAAAGAAAGAAAGAGAAAGAAAGGAAGGAAGGGAAATAAAAAAGAAAGAAGGAAAGAAAGAGAGAGAAAGAGAAATAAAAAAGAAAGAAGGAAAGAAAGAAGAAAGAAAGAGAAAGAAAGAAACAAAGAAAGAAAAGAAAGGAAAGAAAGGAAAAGAAGGAAGGAAGAAAGAAAGAGAAAAAAGAAGGAAAGAAAGAGAGAAAGAAAGGAAGAAAGGAAGAAAGAAAGAAAGGAAGAAAGAAAGAAAGAAAGAAAGAAAGAAAGAAAGAAAGAAAGAAAGAAAGAGAGAAAGAGAGAGAAAGAAAGAGTTAACTCAGGTTCAATGGTTTCATTCTATCAGAGCCTTCTCTTTCTGGCAGACGCTGACTTTGGTGCAGGTCTTTACAGCTTTGAGCCTTAATCCTGAGACGCACCAGACGAGGCTGTTGGGACGAAATGAATCATGCAGCCGCGTGAAAGCATGTTGAAGCCGTCACTTCCAGGACTTATGAATGGAGCCTTATTTGGAAATACGGTTTTTGCAGATGTCATTAAGTGAAGGATCTTGAAATGACATCACCCTGGATTAGGATGGGCCCTAAATCTAATGACAGGTGTCCTTCTAAGAGACAGAAGAGGAGACACAGACACAGAGGAGGAGGCCACGTGGAGACGGAGGCAGAGATTGGAGTGATGTGGCCACAAGCCCAGGGATGCCTGGAGCCCCCAGGAGCTGGGAGAGGCAGGAAGGAGCCTCCCCTAGAGCTTCTAAAGGAAACAAATCAAATTGCAGTGGGTTGAATGGGGATCCCCCAAAGACATGATCAGGTCCTAAACCTTAGAATCTGTGAACAGGACCTCATTTGGAAACAGGGTCTTTGCAGATGTGATTAAGGGAAGGATCTCAAAAGGAAATCGTCTTGCATTGGGGTGGGACTCTAAATCCAATGAGGGGTGACCCCATAAGAGACAGAAGAGGAGACACAGACACAGAGGAGGAGGCCACGTGGAGACGGAGGCAGAGACTGGAGTGATGCGGCCACAAGCCCAGGGACGCCTGGAGCCCCCGGGAGCTGGGAGAGGCAGGAAGGAGCCTCCCCTAGGGCCTCCAGAAGGAACTGAACACAATTGCACTACATCGAATGGTGATCCCTAAGAAATACGTTTATGTCCTGACCCCTAGAACCTGTGAGTGAAACCTTTCTTGAAAATAGAGTATTTGCAGATGTAGTAAGTTAAGGATCTGGAGACGAGATCATCCTGGAGCAGAGTGGATCCTAAATGCAATGGCAGGTGTCCTTGTAAGAGACAGAAGAGGAGACACAGACACAGAGGAGGAGGCCACATGGAGACGGAGGCAGAGATTGGAGTGATGCGGCCACAAGCCCAGGGACACCTGGAGCCCCCGGGAGCTGGGAGAGGCAGGAAGGAGCCTCCCCTAGAACCTCCAGGGGGAAGTAGATAAAACTGTAGCCCAGAATCTGGTAAGAAGATTTGCAAATAGGTTCTCTGCAGATGTAATTACTGAAGGATCTGGAGATGAGATCATCCTGGAGTAGGATGGCTCTTAAATGCAATGACAGGTGTCCTTCTAAGAGACAGAAGAACCAGGCGCGGTGGCTCACGCCTGTAACCCCAGCACTTTAGGAGGCCAAGACAGGTGGATCGCGAGGTGAAGAGATCAAGACCATCCTGGTCAATATGGTGAAACCCCATCTCTACTAAAAATACACACACAGAAAAGGAATTAGCCGGGTGTGCTGGCGGGCGCCTGTAGTCCCAGCTACTTGGGAGGCTGAGACAGGAGAATTGCATGAACGCGGGAGACGGAGGTTGCAGTCAGCTGATATCGTCCCACTGCACTCCAGCCTGGCGACAGAGCGGGACTCCCTTAAAAAAAAATTACAGAGGAGGAGACACAGACACAGAGGAGGAGGCCACGTGGACATAGAGACAGAGACTGGAGTGATGGGGCCACAAGCCCACGGACACCCGGATCCCCCAGGAGCTGGGAGAGGCTGGAAGGAGCCCCTCCTAGAACCTCCAAAAGAACCGCCGCCCTGCAGACCCCTTGATCTCAGCTTCTGCTTCCAGAATTGGGAGACCCTAAATTTCTGTTGTTTTAAGCAATCCAGTTACTGGTGACTTTTTGCAGCAGCCCAAGAAACTCAAACCGTTCATCCATCGAAGATCATCAAAGAAAAGAGTGTCCTGGCCGGGCGCGGTGGCTCACGTCTGTCATCCCAGCACTTTGGGAGGCTGAGGCGGGTGGATCACCTGAGGTCAGGAGTTCGAGACCAGCCTGGCCAACATGGTGACTCCCCGTCTCTACTAAAAATACAAACATTAGCCGGCCGTGGTGGTGGGCAACTGTAATCCCAGCTACTCAGGAGGCTGAGACAGGAGAATCACTTGAACCCAGGAGGCCAAGGGTGCAGTGAGCCAAGATTGCGCCACTGCACTCCAGTCTTGGAGACAGAGTGAGACTCGAAAGCAAGAAAGCAAGCAAGCAAGCAAGCAAGCAAGCAAGAAAGAAAGAAAGAAAGAAAGAAAGAAAGAAAGAAAGAAAGAAAGGAAGGAAGAGGAAGGGAGGGAAAGGAAAGGAAGGAAGGGAGAGAAAAGAGTGTCTTTGTCAAAGAAAGAAAGAAAGAAAGAAAGAAAGAAAGAAAGAAAGAAAGAAAGAAAGAAAGAAAGAAAGAAAGAAAGAAAGAAAGAAAGAAGAAAGGAAGGAAGAAGGAAGGAAGGATGGAAGGAAGGAAGGATGGAAGGAAGGAAGGATGGAAGGAAAGAAGGAAAGAAAGAAAGAAAGAAAGAAAGAAAGAAAGAAAGAAAGAAAGAAAGAAAGAAAGAAAGAAAGAAAGAAAGAAAGAAAGAGGGAGGGAAAGGAAAGGAAGGAAGGGAGAGGAAAGAGTGTCTTTGTCAAAGAAAGAAAGAAAGAAAGAAGAAGGAAGGAAGGAAAGAAAGAAAGAAAGAAAGAAAAGGAAAAGAAAGAAAGAAAGAAAAGGAAAAGAAAGAAAGAAAGAAAGAAAGAAAAGAAAGAAAGAAAGGAAGGAAGCTTAAGGAAGGAAGGAAGGAAAGAGGGAGGGAGGGAAAGGAAAGGAAGAAAGGGAGAGGAAAGAGTGTCTTTGTTAAAGAAAGAAAGAAAGAAAGAAAGAAAGAAAGAAAGAAAGAAAGAAAGAAAGAAAGAAAAAAGAAAAAGAAAGAAAGAAAGAAAGAAAGAAAGAAAGAAAGAAAGAAAGAAAGAAAGAAAGAAAGAAAGAAAGAAAGAAAGAAAGAAAGAAAGAAAGGAAGAAAGAGGAGGGAGGGAATGAAGGAAGGAAGGGAGAAAGAGAAAGAAACAAATGGGTGAGGGAGGGAGGAAAGGAGAGAGAGTGAGGCTTTGAAAGGGTGCGCTTGAGTTCTTGCTGTTGAGAAAGTGTTGTGTTCTCTACCCTCTGCAAATCTACCTGAGGAAGACACACCACCACTTCCAGCAGTGGAGATCAAACACCTTAATGAACACAGCAAGTCCCGTGTCCACCGCTGCCTTAGCAAGACAGGTGCTCCCCAAGGAGCCTTCTCGTGGAAGGAAAGGTAGACCTGTTACGGGACACGGGTCTCCATCTGGATCCCAACAGAGGGTTCTGGCATCCGGTGCAAGCAAGAATTCTGGGCCAGTCCACGGTGCAAAGCAAAAGTAACACTTTATCACGAAAGTAAAGTGGAGAAAATCCAGCTCTACCCCGTAGCCAACAGGTTTGCTGAAATGGTAGACAAGAGGGATGAGTAAACTGATGAATTCACAGGGACTGAATCCACTAATTAGGCCTCCGTTTCTATATCTAGGTATCAACAACCATGGGATGGATCTGACATGCCCAGTTCCCAGAGCATTTAAGATTCTTAAGAAAGCAAAGTACTGAAAGTAGAGCTATGCCAGAGACAGAATAGGGGGTTCCCAAAAGTACAAGGAGGAAAGTGTCCACCCTGGGTACAATATTCATTTATACACACGAGAAAAAAAGATCATGGGCAAACTGGGCGTCCTGGCTCAAGCCTGTAATCCCAGCATTTTGGGAGGCCAAGGGGGAGCTGATCCCCTGAGGTCAGGAGTTCGAGACCAGCCTGGCCAACATGGAGAAACCCCGTCTCTACTAAAAATACAACATTAGCTGGGCGTGGTGACGTGCACCTGTAATCCCAGCTACTCGGGAGCCTGAGGCAGGAGAATCACTTGAACCCGGGAGGCAGAGGTTGCAGTGAGCCGAGACCGCACCACTGCACTCCAGCCTGGGTAACAACAGCAAAACTCCATCTCAAAAAAAAAAAAAAAAAAAAATCATGGGGAGATGTGTTCATCTACAAGGGTTTGTGATAAAGGATTAATTTTCTTAATTACAATATATTTTTATTTTTATGTATTTATTTTTGAGACACAGTCTCACTCTGGCACTCAGGCTGGAGGGCAGTGGCACGGTCTCGGCTCACTGCAACCTCCTTTTTGGTTCTTTCTCTCTCTGTCTCTCTCTCTCTCTCTTTCCCTCTCCCACTCTCCCTCCTTTCTACCCTCTCCCTCTCTCTCAGGTTTAACTGATCCTCCCACCTCAGCTTCCCGAGTAGCTGGGATTACAGGCAAGCACCACCACACCCGGTTAATTTTTGCATTTTTTTTTAGTAGAGACTGGGTTTCACCATATTGGCCAGGCTGGTCTTGAACTCCCGACCTCGTAATCTGCCCACCTCGGCCTCCCAACGTGCCAGGATGACACGCGTGAGCCACTGCGCCCCGCCCTGCACCTCTCTTTTAATTCATACAAGGGTGGGCTTGCAATGTACTCCCAGGCCAAAGTTTGAGCTCCCAACTTGCACTTTCAGACATTACTTTGAAGCATTTGAATAACAACGAATTCAAACGAATAACAACCAACACTTGGCAGCTCCTAGACCATTCTTTCCTTTACTTTTATTTCATTATTTATGTGCTATTCTCAGTACATTAACATGAAGCGTTGGCCGCGGCCGGAGATGGAAATTTTATTATTTATATGTAATAAACGTATTCATTAATAATTGACGGAATTACACAGACAGCACACAAATCAAGACAGCAAATTATTAATTTATAACACACTAGAGGGGATTTATAAAATTCCAGTAAATACAGTGTTTAATCAACTATAGACTTTAAAAAAGAAAGAAAAAAACTTTTTGTTAGGATGCAGATCTTGTTTATATTCCTTCGTGGCTTATTTCTATATTTGCATATTAGCAGATATAAGCTACATTTAAAGATAGTATATGTATATTTCTTTTTCTTTTGTAGAGATGAGGTCTCAGTATGTTGCCCAGGCTGGTCTCAAATTCCTGGTTTCAAGTGATCCTCCTGCCTTGGCCTCCCAAAGTGCTGGGATTATAGGCAGGAGCCACCATACCAGGCTAGCGTAGCAGGACGAGCCACAGACAAAATCCCTCAGACACCGAGTTGTAGAAGGAACGCCTTTATTCAGCTGGAAGTGTCGATAAGCTACTGTCTTAAAATCCGAGCTCCTTGAGTGCACAATTTCTGTCCCTTTGAAGGGCTCACGGCACTAGAGATTTCACATGAAAGCGTCGCGATTGATGGAACAAGCAGGGGGCACGTGACGGGGGCTGCACGCACCGGTGGTCAGAGAGAAACAGAACAGGGCAGCGAGTTTCACAACGTTCTTCCGCACCACGTCTGGAATCTACAGATAACATCGGTTGCTAAGTCATGAGTTGATTTTTTTTTTTTTTTTTTTTGAGACGGAGTCTCGCTCTGCCGCCCAGGCTGGAGTGCAGTGGCCGGATCTCAGCTCACTGCAAGCTCCGCCTCCCGGGTTCCCGCCATTCTCCTGCCTCAGCCTCCCGAGTAGCTGGGACTACAGGCGCCCGCCACCTCGCCCGGCTAATTTTTTGTGTTTTTAGTAGAGACGGGGTTTCGCCATGTTAGCCAGGATGGTCTCGATCTCCTGACCTTGTGATCCGCCCGTCTCGGCCTCCCAAAGTGCTGGGATTACAGGCGTGAGCCACCGCGCCCGGCCTGAGTTGATTTTTTTTAACTACTAGGTTTAGGCCAGGCAGGCCCAGGCCTGGTTTCGGCTCCAGTGCCTGGCGCCGGGCTGCCTGCCTTTGGTTTCACTTCCTTGTTTTTTCTTAAAACAGGTACTGAGTATAAAACAATGTAAAACAATATGAGAGGGTCTCTCTCTTCCCTCACTAGTATACGTATTTTGTTAAAATAATATAGTATAATATAATAATATAACAGGCAGGAGGTATAGCTCAGTTTGCTGAAATGGTAGACAAAGATAGTGAGTCGATTAATGAATTCCCCGTGGCTAAATCCACTAAGTAGGCACTCAGGTTCCACATCTCGGTATCAGCAACCATTTGATGCGAAATGCCCAGTTTCCAAGTCTAGCCGTCGTTGAGGATGTACAAATTAGACCGAACTTGAAGTTGAGAGCAAACATTCCTCTTAGCTCTCTAGACCACCCATTACATCTTCATTGAAATGAATATTCTCTCTCTCTCTCTTCCATTTAACTCATAAAAATGGTTTGAACTGAGGATAGGAAATCTTTATTTGACACATTTCCAAATGATCTGAGTGCAATTATCCTGGCTGTTGTCTCTCTCTGTCCCTCTGTCTCTCTCTGTCTCTATGTCTCTCGGTCTGTCTCTCTCTCCCTCTCTGTCCGTCTCTCTCTCTCTCTCTGTCTCTCTCTCACTCTCTCTCGCAAGGAGCTGCTCTCCTCTCTCCTTTCTTCTGTTCAGACCTGCGTGTGTGTGTGTGTGTGTGTCCGTCTGTCTGTCTGTCGCTCTGTCTCTCTCTGTCCCTCTGTCTCTATGTCTCTCGGTCTGTCTCTCTCTCTGTCTCTATCCGTCTCTCTCTCTCTCTGTGTCTGTCTCTCTTTCTCTTTCTCGCAAGGAGCTGCTCTCCTCTCTCCTTTCTTCTGTTCAGACCTGCGTGTGTGTGTGTGTGTGTCTGTCTCTCTCTCTCTGTCCCTCTGTCTCTCTCTGTCTCTTGGTCTGTCTCTCTCTCCATCTCTGTCCATCTCTCTCTCTGTGTCTCTGTCTCTCTCTCTCGCAAGGAGCTGCTCTCCTCTCTCCTTTCTTCTGTTCAGACCTGCGTGTGTGTGTGTGTGTGTCTGTCTCTCTCTCTCTGTCCCTCTGTCTCTCTCTGTCTCTTGGTCTGTCTCTCTCTCCATCTCTGTCCATCTCTCTCTCTGTGTCTCTGTCTCTCTCTCTCGCAAGGAGCTGCTCTCCTCTCTCCTTTCTTCTGTTCAGACCTTCGTGTGGGTGTCTGTCTGTCTGTCTCTCTCTGTCTCTATGTCTCTCGGTCTGTCTCTCCCTCTCTGTCCGTTTCTCTCTTTCTGTGTGTCTGTTTCTCTCACTCTCTCTCGCAAGGAGCTGCTCTCCTCTCTCCTTTCTTCTGTTCAGACCTGCGTGTGTATGTGTCTGTCTGTCTGCATGCAACATTATTTTGCATGCATTTTACAGCAAGGAGCCAGCGTCCTTTTTTTTCTCTCTTTTTCTTTTTTTTTTTTTTTTTTGGCATTATGAGAATTGAAATAAAGACATGTATGTGGGAGTTAAGAAGAAATCACTTAGGCAAATAGTAAGGATATGGAAGTCCTTAGCGAGGCTTTTCTCTTTAATGAAAACCAGCCCCAAGTCATTTTCTAACAAAGAACGGTCTGTAAAGTTGAGCTGCAGACATAGCCAAGCCAGCTAGCAGCTTGCAAGGGGGGGTGCATCCTGGCAGGGACTAGGCACTAGACACGTTCAAGATGGCGGCTCCATCTCCCCGGCAGGAACTAGGGACAAGACACGTTCAAGATGGCGGCTCCATCTCCCCGGCAGGAACTAGGGACAAGACACGTTCAAGATGGCGGCTCCATCTCCCCGGCAGGAACTAGGGACAAGACACGTTCAAGATGGCGGCTCCATCTCCCCGGCAGGAACTAGGGACAAGACACGTTCAAGATGGCGGCTCCATCTTCCCGGAACTAGGGATTAGACACGTTCAACATGGCGGCTCCATCTTCCCGGCAGGAACTAGGGGACTAGACACGTTCAACATGGCGGCTCCATCTTCCCTCCTCTTTGTCAACCACATGTACAGTAAGAAAAGCAGACAAGGCAGCGCCGAGCAACTGGCAATGCCACTGGCATAAGGTTAGGGTGAGGCCACCGGCCTTCCGCGCTCACTCTGTGGACGGCGCACCTGATCCAACCAATCTTTGAGCCCTACCTAAATTCAACACGGTCTTCGCCCGCCTGCCTGTAAAGTCTGAGCAGGTCAGGTGCCTCCCCCCTTGATGGCTCTCTCTCTCTCTCTCTCTCTGCCTTGCTCTCTTTTTCCCTCTCCCTGCCCCCTCCTTCCCTCCCTCCGCCTCCCTCCCTCCTTCCCTCCCTCTCCCCCTCCCCCTTTCTCGCTCTGTCTCTGGGTCTCTCGGTCTTTCTGTCTCTGTGTCTCTCGGTCTTTCTCTCTCTGTCTCTCTCTGTGTCCCTCTCTCTCTCTCTCTCTCTCTCTCTCTCTCTCTCTCGCAAGGAGCTGCTCTCCTCTCTCCTTTCTTCTGTTCAGACATGTCTGTGTGTGTCTGCCTGTCTGTCTGTCTCTCTCTGTCCCTCTGTCTCTCTCTATTTCTATATCTCTCTCTATGTCTCTTGGTCTGTCTCTCCCTCTCTATCCATCTCTCTCTCTCTCTCGCAAGGAGCTACTCGCCTCTCTCCTTTCTTCTCTTCAGTCGTGTGTGTGTGTGTGTGTGTCTGTGTGTGTGTGTGTCTCTTTCTGTCTCTCTCTGTCCCTCTGTGTCTCCCTGTCTCTATGTCTCTCGGTCTGTCTCTGTCTCTCGGTCTGTCTGTCTGTCTGTCTCTCTCTCTCTCTCTCACAAGGAGCTGCTCTCCTCTCTCCTTTCTTCTCTTCAGACCTGTGTGTCTGTGTGTGTGTGTCTGTCTGTCTGTCTGTCTCTGTTCCTGAGTCTCTCTATCTGTCTCTCTCTTTCTCTCTCTATTGCTCTCCTCTCTTCTTCTGTTTGGACCTCTCTGCGTGTGTGTGTGTGTGTGTGTGTGTGTGTGTGTGTATGTGTCTGCCTCTCTCTCTGTGTCTGTCTGTCTCTCCCTTTCTCTCTCTCTCTCACGGAACTGCTGTTATCTCTCCTTTCTTCTGTTCAGACCTTTGTGTGTGTGTGTCTGTGTGTGTCTCTCTCTGTCTGTCTCTCTGTGTGTCTGCTTCTCTGTTTCTCTCTGCGTCTCTCTCTGTCTGCGTGTGTGTGTATCTGTCTCTGTCCCTCTCTGTCTCTCTTTTTCACTCGCAAGGAGCTGCTCTCCTCTCTTTTCTCCTGTTCGGACTTCTGTGTGTCTGTCTGTCTGTCTGTCTCTCTCTCTCTGTCTCGGTCTCTGTCTATGTCTCTCTCTGTCTTTCTCACAAGGAGCTGCTCTCCTCTCTCATTTCTTCTGTTCATTATACTTTTCACTGTTTAACCCATCATACGCAGTGAGTCCGTGTCCTCAATTCTTTCTCAGTGTGAGACAACGAATCCCAGGGTATATACCCCAGATGACATAGCTGTTTCCAACCCCAGGGGTCTTAGCTAGAAAAAGTGAGTGCATGTAACCGTCAGCATTTGCTGCTGATGACAGAATAAAACAAATTCTGCCAAGATATTTAAAGAGGTTTATTCTGAACCAATATGAGCACCTCTGCTCCAGGGTTCCATGGTCTCAAGAGAGCCTGAGAAAGTGTGTTTGGGAGGTCTGGTTACAGTTCCATTATTATTATTATTATTATTTTAATTGAGAGTCTCTGTCATCCAGACTGGAGTGCAGTGGCACAATCTCGGCTCACTGCAACATCTGCCTTCAGGGTTCAAGTGATTTTCCTGCCTCAGCCTCCCAAGTAGCTGGGATCACAGGCCCCCACCACCACACCTGGCTAACTTTTTGTATGTAGAAGAGATGGGGTTTCACCATGTTGGCCAGGCTGGTCTCGAACTCCTGACCTCAGGTGATTCACCTGCCTCGGCCTCCCAAAGTGCTGGGATTACAGGTGTGAGCCACCGCGCCCAACCTACAGTCCCATTATATATATTTCAGGGATACAGGAATTGTAGGTAAAAATCATAAATCAATACATGGAAGGTGTACCTTGTTTTGGCCCTAAAGACGAAACATCTTGAAGTGGGTTCCTAGGAGTCATAGGTGGGCTTTAAGGATTCTTTAGTTGGCAATAGGTTGTATGAAACAACAATAATAATGTAAGGCCGGACATTGTGCCACTGTACTCCAGCCTGGGTGACAGAGCGAGACTCTGAAGAGAGAAAGAGAGAGAGAGAGGAAGGAGGAAAGAGAAAGCAAGAAAGTAAGAAAGAAAGAAAGAAAGAGAGAGAGAGGGAGGGAGAAAGGAGGGAAGAGAGAAAGAAAGAAAGAAGGAAGGAAGGAGAGAAAGAAAGGAAAGAGAGAGAGAAAGGAGGGAGAGAGGGAAGAGAGAAAAAGAAGGAAAGAAAGAGAAGGAAGGAGAGAAAGAAAGAAGGAGAGAGAAAGAAAGAAAAGAAAGAAAGAGAGGGAGGGAAGGAAGGAGAGAGAAAGAAAGAAAAGGAAAGAAAAGAAAGAAAGAAAAAAAGGGAGGAAAAGAAAGAAAAGAAAAAGAGAGGGAAGAGAAGGAAAGGGGAAAGAAAGGAAGAAAGAGAAAAGAAGGAAGGAAAGAGAGAGGAAGAAAGGAAGGAAAGGAAAGGAAAGAAGGAAGGAGAGAGAAAGAGAAAGAAAGAAAAGAAAGAAAGAGACGGAAGAAAAGAAAGAAAGGGAGAGAAAGAAAGAGAAAAGAGAGAGGGAAAGGAAGGGGAGGAAAGAGAAGACAGAGGGGAAAGAAAGGAAGAACAAGAAAAGAGACGGAAGGAAAGAGAGAGGAAGGAAAAAAGGAAGGAAGGAAGGAAGGAAGGAAGGAAGGAAGGAAGGAAGAATTTTGTAGACATGGTGATATGGTGTGGCTCTGTCCCCACCCAAATCTCAAATTGTAGCTCCCATAATTCCCACGTGTCTTTGGAGGAACGGGTTGGGGGGTAACTGAATCACGGGGGCAGGTCTTTCCCTTGCTCTTCACATGATAGTGAAGACGTCTCACGAGACCAGATGGTTTTACAAAGGGCACTTCCCCCGCACACGCGCTTTCGCCTGCTGCCATGTAAGGCATGCCTTTGCTCCTTCTTCACCCTCCGAGGAGGTCCTCCTCAGCCATCTGGAACTGCGAGTCCATTAAACCTCTTTCCTTTTTCAGTCTCAGGCCAGGCGCGGTGGCTCACGCCTGTCATCCCAGCACTTTGGGAGGCCGAGGTGGGCGGATCACCTGAGGTCGGGAGTTCAAGACCAGCCTGGCCAACATGGTGAAACCCCGTCTGTACTAAAAATACAAAATGAGCCAGATGTGGTGGCAGGTGCCTGTAACCCCAGCTACTCGGGAGGCTGAGGCAGGAGAATTACTTGAACCCGGGAGGCGGAGGTTGCAGTGAGCCGAGACCACGCCATTGCACTCTGGTCTGGGTGATAAGAGCGAAACTCCATCTCCATCAACCAGTCCATCCATCAATCAATCGATCAGTCACCCAGTCTCAGAAATGTATTAGCAGCCCGAGAACAGAGGCATATACAGGGGGTCTTGCTATGTTGTCCAGGCTGGTCTCGAACTCCTAGGGTAAGTGATCCTCCCACCTCAGCCTCTCAAAGTGGTGGGATTACAGGTGTGAACCCCCGTGCCTGGCCTTCGTGAGTCTGATTTTAACCCATCTCTCTTGTATTTCTCAGTCTTTGCCCCCACATCTCATCACACAGGTGCACAGCAAACAGGCACACAGTGTGAACCCAAGCACACCTGCCGAGGCAAGTCTAGTCAACAGGGCCTATGTGGGACCTCGGCTATGTTTCTGGTTCCTCTCCTTCTTTTCTGTCTCTTTCTCCTGTTTCCTAAAACTCTGTTGTGTTTCTGATCTGTTGACGTCGCTTTCGGGCAAAAGGAAAACGCAGTGGTGAGTGGGGTGTATAAATCTATCTTCGTTTTCGAGGGAAAATTGAAGCGGCATGGAGACAAATGAGATTAACCGTGCACGGGAGACCCTGTCAACAAAACACTGATAACTCTGCGGAAAGACTGTGTAGAAGGAAACACATGTTGAAAAAAAAAAAAAAAAAAGGATCTTTATCATGGTTTAAGTTTATCGGATGGATTTCAACAGAAACACATCAAGCTTAATTCAGTGTTTACATGGGCTTCTATGGTTTCTGCATTCTGTGTGATGAGGCAACATTAAAAAAAAAAAAAAAAAAACAGCATTGAAACGCAAGAAACTTTAGGGTTCTTTTAAAGGGAGTGTGGAGTTTACAACATTCAACAGGGACCAGCTTCTCGTCTGTGTTTCAACAGGGTCCTTGTCTGCGAACGTAGAGATTTCTCTGACAGCTTCACGGCCGTCCTGGGTCTCGAACTCTTTGAATATTCATCATTTAAACATCTGAGAACATGGGATGGGGTTTGGCATTCTCTGGGTCTACTGAGAGAGGTTCTGGAATGCAATTTAACTTTAAATGCCTACCCACCTGCTTACCTATCATCTATCTGTCTATCTCACATCTATCTGTCTTTCAATCATCTATCAGTCAATCATCTATCCACTCATCTCATCTATCTACCTATCTATTTATCCATCTCATCTATCCATCCATCTATTCATCCTTCATCTATCCATCTACGTATGTGTGTATGTATCTGTCCGTCCGTCCATCCATCCACCCATCCATCCATCCATCCATCCATCCATGTATGTGTGTATCTATCATCCATCCATGCATTCATCTATGTGTGTATGTATCTGTCTCTCCATCCATCCACTCATCTATTCATGTATGTATGTATCTATCCATCCATGTCTGTCTGTATGTATGTATCCATCTGCCCATCCATCCATCTATCCATCCATCCATTTATCTATGTATTCATGTATGTATATATCTATCCATCCATCCATTTATCTAAGTAAGCATATGTGTATGTATGTATCTATCTACCCGTCCATCCATCTATTCATGTATGTATCTATCTATCCATTCATCGATGTCTGTCTGTATGTATGTATGTATCCATCTATCCTTGTATCCATCTATCTGTCCATCCTTGTATCCATCCATTCGTCCATCCATTTATGTATGTATGTATCTATCCATCCATCCATCTATTCATCTATGTATGCATGTATGTATGTATGTGTGTATCTATCTATCTATCTATCTATCTATCTATCTATCTATCTATATCTCTGTCTATCCATCCATCCATCCATCCATCCATTGATCCATCTATTCATGTATGTATGTATGTATGTATGTATCTATCTATCCATCCATCCATGTCTGTCTCTATGTATGTATCTATCCATTCATCTATCCCTCTGTTCATCTACCTATCCATCCATTCATCCATCCATCTATTGATCTATGTATGTATCTATCTATCTAGCTATCTACCTAGCTATCCATCCATCCATCCATCCATCTATTCATCTATGTATGTATGTATGTATCTATCCATCCATCCATCCATGCCTGTCTGTCTGTATGTATCCATCTATCCATGTAAACATCTATCCATCCATCTATCCATCCATTCATCCGTCCATTTATGTATGTATGTATGTATGTATGTATGTATGTATGTATCTATGTATGTATGTATCTATCTATCTACCTGTCTAGTTATCCATCCATCCACCTATTCATCCCTGTATATATGTATCTATCTATCTATCCATCCATCCATGTATGTATGTATGTATGTAGGCATGTGTGTATCTGTCTGTCCATCCATCCATCTAAGTACGTATGTATGTATCCATCTATCTGTCCATCCATCTATCCATCCATTTACATATGTATGTATGTATGTATGTATGTATGTATGTATGTATGTATCTATCTATCTATCTATCTACCTGTCTAGCTATCCATCCATCCACCTATTCATCCCTGTATGTGTGTATCTATCTATCCATCCATCCATGTATGTATGTATGTATGTATGTAGGCATGTATGTATCTGTCTGTCATCCATCCATGTAAGTATGTATGTATCCATCTATCTGTCCATCCATCTATCCATCCATCTATGTATGTATCTATCTATTCATCATCCACATCTATTTATCTATCTCATCTATCTGTCTATTTATCATGTATCTGTGAATCATCCGTGTATCCACTCATCTGCTGCCTCCTCCAGCTGTGTATGTACTTGTGTACTTACCTATCTATGACAACCAGAGAGATTTTACCCCCAGGAAATATTTTGCAACATCTGGTGACAATTTTGGTTGTCACAACTGCGGAGGGGGTGGTCCTGGCACCTGGTGGGTGGGCCCTAGGGTCTCTGCTCGACACTGTGCAGTGCTCAGGACGGCTCCACCACAAACAGTCCTCCATCCCCAAATGTCAGCAGAGCCTGGGCTGAGGGATCCTGACATAGACAAGGATTTCCTTCTCTCAGCTGTCGATTTAATAACTCTACAAAAATGTCTGTTCCGTGCCACCGTCTCTGATGTTTCACTATTACAGTTCCCCCAAATAGAACACCACAAATGCACTCAGAGCTAAAGCTGCATGGCCTCTATTGGAAGAAAAAAAACAGGACCCCAGAAACAATTCCTGGCATCTAAGTGACCCTTGCTGGTTTTGCCAGGACATTGAGAAGTCACTGTGGGCTGTCCCCAGGGCCCCAGAGTCATTGTGAGAGACTCAGAGAGGCTGGGGGCCCCCCGTGGACAGCAGCTGGGCAGGGGGTCCTGCCTTTGTGCAAAAGTCTTTCAAATTCAAATCTCCCTCCCTCCCCTGGGTGGTAAAATGTCTCCTCCCACCAGTAACACAGCTCTCCCTGGATTTACAGCTGGAATGTTGACCACCAGCCTGCTGAGCTCAGAGCTTAGAGCCAGGCTTACCCCTTTCAGAGCGAATTTTCACTGAGGCCAGTCTCCTTTGCAAGCAGAGAGTGTAACACTGTCTTCTGAGCTGTGCCATAACTACCCAAAGGGTTCTTCCTGCCTGCTGAATAAACACCACAGCATTGCTGTAGACAAAGAGTTTGAGAGACACAAGACGGGCCATGCCATGTGGGAGGCGGAGTACCTGCTTCAAGCTGAGAGATGAGGGGCTTTTCAAAGAGAGTTTTCTTACCATAGAGTAAAGTGAAAGCAAGTTTATGAAGAAAGTAGAGGAATAGGCTGGGCGCGGTGGCTCACGCCTGTTATCCCAGCACTTTGGGAGGCTGAGGCAGGTGGATCGCCGGAGGTCAGGAGTTCAAGACCAGCCTGGCCATCTCATTTAGTAGAGATGGTGAAACCCCGTCTCTACTAAAAAATACAAAAATTAGCCAGGGGTGGTGGGTGCCTGTCATCCCAGCTACTTGGGAGGCTGAGGCAGGAGAATCGCTTGGACCAGGGAGGCGGAGGTTGTGGTGAGCCGAGATCGCGCCACTGCACTCCAGCCTGGGTGACAGAGCAAGACTGTCTCAAAAAAAAAAAGAAAAAAGAAAAAAAGAAAAGAAATAATGAAAAAATTTTTAAAAGCATAAAATGGAAATGTGAAATATAAAGCATATAAATATGTATACATATAAATACAAATAATGTAATAGAAATTCATATAACAATACATATAATACAAATATAATTTAATTATACTTTAATTTTATGTATATCTTATTTTAATTGTATGTTAATCTTATAAAACATAATAAATACATATAATATAAATACATAGATACATATAATATAAAGTAAATATAAATAATAAATATATTTTTAATTTTATTTATATTTTCTTTTAATTATATTTTAATTATCTTATAAAATATAATAAATACATATAATATATACATATAAATATAAATACATATATACATATAATAGAATGTAAATACATATAATAAATATAATTTTAACTGTATTTTACTTTAATTATCTTATAAAATAGAGTATAATAAATATAATATATACATAAATATAAATACATATATACATATATAGAATGTAAATACATATAATAAATATAATTTTAATTTTATTTATATTTTATTTTAATTATATTTTAATTATCTTATAAAATATAAATACATATAATATATACATATAAATATAAATACATATATACATATAATAGAATGTAAATACATATAATAAATATAATTTTAACTGTATTTTACTTTAATTATCTTATAAAATAGAGTATAATAAATATAATATATACATAAATATAAATACATATATACATATATAGAATGTAAATACATATAATAAATATAATTTTAATTTTATTTATATTTTATTTTAATTATATTTTAATTATCTTATAAAATATAAATACATATAATATATACATATAAATATAAATACATATATACATATAATAGAATGTAAATACATATAATAAATATAATTTTAACTGTATTTTACTTTAATTATCTTATAAAATAGAGTATAATAAATATATACATATAAATATAAATACATATATATAGAATGTAAATACATATAATAAATATAATTTTAACTGTATTTTACTTTAATTATCTTATAAAAAAATAATAAATACATATATACATATAAATACATATATATAATAGAATGTAAATACATATAATTAATTTACTTTTAATTTTATGTGTATTTTATTTTAGTTATATTTTAATTATCTTATAAAATATACTATAATAAATACATATAATATCAATACATATACATACTAATACATATATACATATAATATGATGTAAACACATAATAATAAGTACAATTTAATCTTAATGTTATTTATATTTTACTTTAATTATATTTTAATTATCTTATAAAATATAATAAATGCATATAAATACATGCACATATAAATATAAATACATATCAATACAATGACGGTTGTGATCATTGCAAGGAAGTATTACATGTCCAGGAGTAAAGTTGATAATAAACACATTGAGTGACAAGAGAGGCAACTGTGGACATTCCAGGCACGTGTAAGTAGAGAAGGCGGGAAATGTAGAAGAAAAATATCTTGGGGTCCCCAAAATCAGAAGCTAAAGAGAAAACTGAAGCTGGAAAGTGAGGAGGGCAAAGCTGCCTCCTATTCTATTCCAAGTCACCTCTGTGTTCATTGTGATCCATGTGTATCTGATTACCCCCTTTGGAAAGGCTTACATCAGACACTCAAAACAAGGAAACTATTTGTGTGTGACCTGGAGGGCCCCTCTCTGCTATGAGTTGTGTCTCCACCTTTCTGGACAGAACTAATGTACCTCTTATATATATATAGACAGACGCCTCATGTCTCCCTAAAATGTATAAAACCAAGCCATGCCCTGACCACCTTGGACACCTGTCGCTAGGACCTCCTGAGGCTGGGGCATGGGTGCCCGCCCTCAACTTTGGCAAAATAAACTTTCTACGTGAACGGAGACCTGTCTCGGATGTGCGGGGTACTCGGGAAGTACGTGAAAGAATGCTTTGGCCAGGCTGTGTGGCTCACACCTGTCATCCCAGCACTTTGGGAGGCTGAGGCGGGTGGATCACCTGAGGTCAGGGGTTTGAGACCAGCCTGGCCAACATGGTGAAACCCCGTCTCTACTAAAAATACAAAAATTAGCCAGATGTGGTGGCTTACATCTGTCATCCCAGCACTTTGGGAGGCTGAGGCGGGTGGATTACCTGAGGTCAGGAGTTCGAGACCAGCCTGGCCAACATGGTGAAACCCCATCTCTACTATACAAAAAAAATTAGCCGGGTATGGTGGTGGGCGCCTATAATCCCAGCACTTTGGGAGGCCGAGGCGGGCGGATCACCTGAGGTCAGGAGTTCGAGACCAGCCTGGCCAACACGGCAAAACCACGTCTCTACTAAAAATGCAAAAATTAGCCAGGTGTGGTGACGCGCACCTGTCATCCCAGCACTTTGGAAGGCTGAGGTGGGCAGATCACCTGAGGTCAGGAGTTCGAGACCAGCCTGGCCAATGTGGTGAAACCCCGTCTGTACTACTAAAAATACAAATATTAGCCGAGAGTAATGGGCGTCTGTAGTCACAGCTACCCGGGAGGCTAAGACAGGAGAATTGCTTGAATCTGGGAGGCGGAGGTTGCGGTGAGCTGAGATGATGCCGTTGTACTCCAGTCTGGGCCACAGAGCGAGACTGTGTCAAAACAAAACAGAACAAAAAGAATGCTTTAAGTAGAGAAGCCTGGGTGACAGAGCGAGACTCCATCTCAAAATAAATAAATAAATAAAATAATATGTCAGTATGTCCCAAATTAAAATGCAGCCTTAATCCCTGCAGAAACTTTTTTGTTTTGTTTTGTTTTTTGTTTTCAGGTCTGGAAATCTGTACAGTGATTTCCAAACATTTCTGTAAAAATAGATGGGTAAAAAAACTCCAAGTTATTTCTTAAAAACCGGCGAAACTCAGGTCTGAGCATGAACAGACGAGAAAGTCCTTTATAAAGATAATAATCAATGAAGCTGTAAGACAGCGTCCCGTAAATAGACAGACAGATCAATGACAAGAGGTAACACAAAGGGCCGGGCGCAGTGGCTCTTGCCTGCAATCCCAGCACTTTGGGAGGCCGAGGCAGGTGGATCATGAGGTCAGGAGATGGAGACCATCCTGGTCAACATGGTGAAACCCCGTCTGTACTAAAAATACAAAAAACTAGCCGGGCGAGGTGGCGGGCGCCTGTAGTCCCAGCTACTCGGGAGGCTGAGGCAGGAGAATGGCGTGAACCCGGGAGGCGGAGCTTGCAGTGAGCTGAGATCGCGCCACTGCACTCCAGCCTGGGCGACAGAGCCAGACTCTGTCTCAGAAAAAAAAAAAATAATAATAATAATAATAAGTAACACACTGAGAGTTTATGACGTGACACAGGTGGTTTTTCAAATTCATTCCATTAAAAAAAAAAAAAAAAGAAATCCAAGATTTCTGTGTGTCACAAAATCTATACAAAATGAAAGGCAACTTCAGAGAACACATGGAAAGTACATTATGTACCAAAAAAGCATCATTAGAACGCACAGAGCTGTTTCAAATCAAACCTAAAATTTACCCCAATAAAAAAAGCCAAAGGGCACAAGATAAATGGCCGGAATCAAAAGAACATGTTCGACTTCAGTAAACATTACGGAAATAGTTTCTTTAAAACAAGGAGACTCTACCTGAGTGTTCTAAATGGATGCTTTTCTGACCTCAATGTGTTCCTTGCCAGAGGCCGCACACCATAAAAACACTTTTGGAGGGGAGAGGATTTCATTGAAAAGTCAGAAGCTTTGAAAATGCCCATATTCCCGTGGCCGGGCGCGGTGGCTCACGCCTGTCATCCCAGCACTTTGGGAGGTCGAGGCAGGTGGATCACTTGAGGTCAGGAGTTCAAGACCAGCCTGGCCAACATGGTGAAACCCCGTCTCTAGTAAAAACACAAAAATTAGCTGTGTTTGGTGGTGTATGTCTGTCATCTCAATGACTGGGGAGGCTGAGGCAGGAGAACCGCTTGAACCCGGGAGGCGGAGATTGTGGTGAGCTGAGATCGCACCGCTGCACTCCAGCCTGGGCGACAGAGCGAGACTCCGTCTCAAAAAAAAAAAAAGAAAAAATAAAAGAAAATGCCCATCTCGTTGTATCCAGGTATTGCATTTTTACTAAGTGGTACGTGGTCAAAACAAGCAACGAGAGACCACAGCAAAAGGAAAATTACACAGTGCGAACACCCCCCAAAATGAGAGAAGCGTGTCTGTGTGGAAGGGGAGAAGAAGACATGATTTGTGGGGAGGAATTTTCTCGTTTTGAGTGTGTACTTTAGAGATTTTCTACAAATTCGGACGAGAAAGAGATGCATGTCAAAATAGACTATGTGAAAAATAGAATAAAATCATATATATGAAAAATAGAATTTAAAATGACGGGCTGCGTGTGGTGGTTCGTGCTCGTAATGCCAGCACTTTGGGAGACCCAGGCGGGAGCATTGCTTGAGCCCAGGAGTCTGAGACCAGTCTGGGCAACATGGTATGAAAATCCCATTCTCCTGCCTCAGTCTCCCAAGTAGCTGGGATTACAGGAGTGTGGAGTCCCAGCTACCTGAATGTGGCCGCCCACACCAAAGGTCCCAGCTAGTCGGGAGGCTGAGGCAGGAGGATTGTGTGAGCCCAGGAGGTGGAGGCTGCAGTGAGCTGTGGTCACAGCTTTGTACCGTAGCCTGGGTGACAGAGCAAGACCCTATCTTTAAAACAGAACAGCAGGCCGGGGCGGTGGCTCACGCCTGTGATCCCAGCACTTTGGGAGGCCGAGGCAGGTGGATCTTTTGAGGCCAGGAGATCGAGGCCATCCTGGCCAACACGGTGAAACCCTGTCTCTACTAAAAATATAAAAATTAGCCGGGCGTGGTGGCAGGTGCCTGTCATCCCAGCTACTCAGGAGGCTGAGGCAGGAGAATCGCTTGAACCCGGGAGGTGGAGGTTGCAGTGAGCCGAGATCGTAGTTACAAGATACGAATAGCAATGTGTTGATGTCCTTACCTCGGTGAACACGGTATGCATAGTTATCCTATTTATTTATTTATTAGTATCATTTTGAGACGGGGTCTCACACTGTCGCCCAGGCTGGAGTGCAATGGTGCGGTCTCGGCTCACTGCAACCTCCGCCTCCCCGGTTCAAGCAATTCCCCTGCCTCAGCCTCCCGAGTAGCTGGGATGACAGGTGCCCGCCACCACGCCCAGCTAATTTTTTTTTTTTTTGTATTTTTTAGTAGAGACAGGGTTTCACCGTATTAGCCAGGATAGTCTCGATCTCCTGACCTCGTGATCCGCCCGTCTTAATTTTTGTATTTTTAGTAGAGACGGGGTTTCACCATGTTGGCCAGGCTGGTCTCGAACTCCTGACCTCAGGTGATCCGTCCGCCTCGGCCTCCCAAAGTGCTGGGATGACGGGCACGAGCCACCGCGCCCGGCCAGTAATCCTATTTAAATCAACAATTACGTGTATTTAAATAAATAACATTTATTTAAA
Source organism: Macaca nemestrina (assembly GCF_043159975.1). Classification (NCBI taxonomy): domain Eukaryota; kingdom Metazoa; phylum Chordata; class Mammalia; order Primates; family Cercopithecidae; genus Macaca; species Macaca nemestrina. The sequence goes on from NC_092146.1 coordinate 778,923, forward strand.
TAGTATTAAGTGTTTAATCATATTTAATAATTAAAAACATTTTAAAATAATATTTCATGCAGCGGTGGATGACTTCAACCACGACTTCCCCGCGTCCCTCGGAAGATAATGAACAGCCAGATTCTCAAGGCGTCCCCGGCCACATCTGTTCCCATTTTCTCCTCGGCCGGACCATACCAGCGACGGAGGAAATGCAGTTTTAATAAAACGGTCCCAGGAACCTATTTCTGAAGGCAGAGAGATGGTGGGGGGTTTCAAGGGTGACCTCAGTGTGGATTGTAAATATAAAATTCATATGTGCTGGGTTTCCTGACTGTAATTACCTATCAAAAGGTTCAGGGTTTCAGGGAAATTCTTTATGAAGCAGTAAATGGTCTGGTGGCGGAATCCCAGCCCCTCCTCTCCCTCTCCACAGGCCTGGGACAGAGAAATGATTCTCACGTTTCAGACACAGGACAGACAGCGGCACGTCCAAGCCTATTTGAGTATTTTAATCCCCTCCCAAGATGTGTGTGTGGAATTAATTTTCCTCATGGAATATTTCCTTTCTCCGCATGTGCTACAGGAGAAGAGCGACCGATGACTGACTCTGCAGGCAGTGGGGCAGGAGCCGGGCGCGGTGGCTCACGCCTGTCATCCCAGCACTTTGGGAGTTCGAGGCAGGTGGATCATCTGAGGTCAGGAGTTCGAGACCAGCCCGGCCAACATGGTGAAACCCCGTCTCTACTAAAAATACAAAAATTAGCTGTGTGTGGTGGCGGGTGCCTGTCATCCCAGCTACTCGGGAGGCTGAGGCAGGAGAATCGCTTGAACCCGGGAGGTGGAGGTTGCAGTGAGCCGAGATCGCGCCACCGCCCTCCAGCCTGGGCGACAGAGCGAGACTTTGTCTCAAAAAATAAAATAAAATAAAAAATAAAATAAAATAAAAAATAAAATAAAATAAAATAAATAAAATAAAATAAAATAAAATAAAATAAATCCCCTGTCCCTTCCTTTTGTGGTTCAAGACATCGGGTGTGACGTTTGCAGTGCAACAGAACCAGGTATTACTGGTGATTCTTTGTACGTTGTGGTCATTCAGGCCTTCATACCTCAGAAGGAAAAATTCTTTACTTTTATTTATTTATTTATTTATTTTTCAGACAGAGTCTCGCTCTGTCGCCCAGGCTGGAGTTCAGCGGTGTAATCTCAGCTCACTGCAAACTCCAGCTCCCGGGTTCAAGCGACTCTCCTGCCTCAGCCTCCCGAGTCGCTGGGATGACAGGTGCCCGCCACCACACACAGCTAAGTTTTGTATTTTTCCTAGAGACAGGGTTTCAGTAGGTTGGTCAGACTGGCCTTGAACTCCCGACCTCGTGATCCGCCCGCCTCGGCCTCCCAAAGTGCTGGGATGACAGGCCTGAGCCACCGCGCCCGCCACCTCAGAAGGAAAAGCTCTGTTAGTTTATTTTATTTTCTTTCTTTCTTTATTTCTTATTTGAGAGGGAGTCTCGCTCTGTCACCCAGGCTGGAGTGCAGTGGTGCAATCTCAGCTCACTGCAAGCTCTGCCGTCTGGGTTCAAGCGATTCTCCTGCCTCAGCCTCCCGAGTCGCTGGGATGACAGGCACCTGCCACCACGCCCGGCTAATTTTTGTATTTTTAACAGAGACGGGGTTTCACCGTGTTGGCCAGGCTGGTCTCGAACTGCTGACCTCAAGTGATCCACCTGCTTCGGCCTCCCAAAGTGCTGGGATGACAGGCGTGAGTTATCGCGCCCGGCCCTTATTTATTGCTTTTTTAGAGGCTTTCCTTGATTTCGTCTTCTCCTGTCATAAATTCTTCCAGGAAACCTTTTGTTCACTCTGGATCCGTCCCAGGAATGTCTGATTCTGTTCTAGTCATGGGGAAAGGGTATATTATTTCTACCTTCTATGGTTTTCTCTTGGTGAGGAAATCACCATTTGAGGGCTCATTGCTGTCACATGTTTCTCTAGCCCAGTCAGAAGGATTTCTTGAGCCTGGGAGTTCCAGACCAGCCTGGGCAACAGAGTGAGAGCCCCATCTCTTAAAAAAAAAATTATAAAATAAATTATCCATGACTGCGAGTGGTGGCTCATGCGTGTAATCCCAGCACTTTGGGAGGCCGAGGCGGGCGGATCACCTGAGGTCAGGAGTTCGAGACCAGCCTGGCCAACATGGTGAAACTCCGTCTCTACTAAAAATACAAAAATTAGCCGGGCGTGGTGGCAGGTGCCTGTAATCCCAGCTACTCAGGAGGCTGAGGCAGGAGAATCGCTTGAACCAAAGAGGCAGAGGTTGCAGTGAGCCGAGATTACACCATTGCACTCTAGCCTGGTCAACAAGAGTGAAACTCCATCTCAAAACTCAACTGAAAACGAAACTAGCCAAGCGTGGTGGTACCCTGCCTATGATCCTAACAGGTTGGCAGACTGAGGCAGGAGGACCACTTGGGCCCGGGGGTTCAAGACCAGGCTGGGCAACATAGTGAGACCATCTGTCTGCAAAGGAATTATTAAAAATAAAGATAAATGAGCTAAGCATCGTGGCACGTGTCTGTGGTCCCGGCTACTCGGGAGGCCGAGGCGGGAGGATCGCTTGAGCCCGGGAGGTAGGAGGCTGCGGTGAGGTTTGATTGAACCGTGGCACTGTAGTCTGGGTGAAACACCGACACCGTAGCTCAAAAACAAACAAGGCTTTGGCCAGGGTGTGATGGGCAGGACTGGGCTGACTCTGATGGAAACGCAGTGTCCCAGCAGGCAGAGTCCTGGAATTCCCACAGCCAGGGCAGCGTGGTAGACGTCAGACAAGCTGTCGTTCTTCCAAGGATCACCCGTGGTCTGGCAAACGCATATCACCGACATGAATGTTCCTCTCTGCTGGACAAATAAAGCTGTGACAGGTGTTCCCGATTTTTCTGTCTTTTTTTTTCCTCTGCGTGTCATTTTTAAACTTTTTTTTTTTCTTCCTGCCCACTTTGGCTCCGTGGTTGACACGAAACGAAATCAGACTAATTCTAGAGAAGTAGGAAATCCGGGCTAATCGGAGCCTGCGCTTGTGAAGGTAAAGACTGTGTGGTCACATGTGATCTCGACTTGAAGGAGCTCCTTGGAGAAAGCTGCGAAGCTGTAGGGGCTCAGAGGTGCGGCCAGCGGTACCAGAGCCCTTGTGGGATGTGAGGATGGCCGTGTGAGCCCGGAGCTTGTCTCAGAGCCAGACGGAGGCATAGCAGTGGCTGGGGAAAGACTGAGGTGTGGACCTGGGTCCTGTGGGTGCCTCCCGGAGATGCTCCGAAAAATCCTAATTACGAAGCCAGAAAGTTTCCAAAAGGATGTCTGGACCGGGCACAGTGGCTCAGGCCTATAATGTCAGAACTTTGGGAGGCTGAGGCAGGAGGATCGGTTAAGCCCAGGTGTTTGAGAACAGCCTGGGCGACATAGCAAGGCCCCATCTCTACAAATAATAAAAATAATAATTAATAAATTTAGCCAGGTGTAGTTGCGTGCACCTGCAGTTCCAGGTACTCAGGAGGCTGAGGCAGGAGGCCTGCCTGAGCTCATGAGGTTAAGGCTGCAGTGAGCTATGATCGCACCCCTGCACTCCAGCCTGGGCAACAGAGCAAGACCCTGTCTCAATTAATAATAATAATAATAATAATAAAAAGGATGCCTAACCAAAGAACAAAGGCTAACATCTTTTCCAAGATTCTGCTCAGTTCAAATGAACCTCAGATCATTTCAGAAAAATCCTTTTTCCTTTTGTGAGACGGTGTCTCACGCTGTCGCCCAGGCTGGAGGGCAGTGGCACGATCTCGGCTCACTGCAACCTCCGCCTCCCGGGTTCAAGCCATTCTCCTGCCTCAGCCTCCCGAGTAGCTGGGATTATAGCCGCCCACCAGCACGCCCGGCTAATATTTGTATTTGTAGTAGAGACAGGGTTTCGCCATGTTGGCCAGGCTGGTCTCCAACTCCCGACCTCAGGTGATCCACCTGCCTCGGCCTCCCAACGTGCTGGGATTGCACGCGTGAGCCACTGTGCCCGGCTCAGAAGCATGTTGACCAGGAAAAAAATCTCCTTGCTCAGTTTCTACACGTGTCTTTCTCCTTCTCTTTCCATGTATATGTATAAAGATACAATAAGTTCATCACAGACTCGTGATTTTTCAAAATCATTGCAATTATTACTTTTCCTTTCTTTCTTTCTCTTTCTTTGTTTCTTCTTTCTTTTTCTTTCTTTTCTTTCTTTCCTTTCTTCTTTCTTTCTCCTTCCTTCCTTCTTTCCCTTCTTTCCTTTCTTTCTTTTTCTTTTTCAGACACAGTCTCGCTCTGTCACCCAGGCTGGAGTGCAGTGGCGCGATCTCGGCTCACTGCAACCTCTGCCTCCCGGGTTCAAGCGATTCTCCTGCCTCAGCCTCCTAGGTAGCTGGGATTGCAAGCACCCACCACCACGCCCGGCTAATTTTTGTATTTTTAGTAGAGACAGGTTTTGCCCTGTTGGCCAGGCTGGTTTCAAACTCCTGACCTCAGGTGATCTGCCCACCTCGACCTCCCAAAGTGCTGGGATGACAGGCATGAGCCACCGCGCCCGGCCAGTTTTCTTGACGACTGAGTTTTTGGTGCTCTTTTAAATTATATGTATATATAATACATATAAAATAAAATATATGTTTTAAATTATGTAAAATATATGAGTAATAAAATTTAAATACTTGTATTTTCTTTATGCTAGAACCAATTACATTATATATAACTATATAATTATAGTCTCACATTAAATCTTATATTCTCTTAAATTATAAGAAGAATTCCACCAGTTCTAGCATTAAGAGAAGACGAATATTTAAGGTGACAGATATCCCAAGTGAACCGAGTTGATTTTTACAAATTACACGAATGCATTACATGACCACAAGTACCTAAATTATGCTCTTTTGCTTTTATGCATCAACTTTACAAACGGGGCCGGGCGCGGTGGCTCATGCCTGCAATCCCAGCACTTTGGAAGGCTGAGGAGGGCAGATCACGAGGTCAGGAGTTCGAGACCAGCCTGACCAACATGGAGAAACCCCGTCTCTACTAAAAATACATCAATTAGTCGGGCATAGTGCTGGACTCCTGTCATCCCAGCTACTCGGGAGGCTGAGGCAGGAGAATCGCTTGAACCCGGGAGGCGGAGGTTGCAGTGAGCCGAGATCGCACCACTGCACTCCAGCCTGGGTGACAGCGTGAAACTCTGTCTCAAAAAATAAATAAGTCAAATAAATAAATAAATAAAAACTTTAAAAAAAAAAAAAACCCAGCCCCTTAAATCTGGTATTCCCGGCTAATGCCAGGAGAAACTCCCGACTGCGACAGCTTCCCAGCTGGCTGACGGACACCGTCTAGTTTCTCAATGCAGAGACATTATTTCAGCTACCTCTGTTTTCTCAGCCGTCACCTACGAGACTGGAGGTAGCTTCTCAAATCCCTCAGCCGTGATGATCCGGCCAGCTCAGTCCTGGAGAAGGAACGGCTTGTCACTCACTCACTTACCCGGTACAAATTGAAATCTTCAGAGTCCCGGTTGGTTCGTTAGCGAATCGGGGCTACGTCGCTCGGCCTCCGTGGGACCACATGATAGATTTTGCCTAACAAGCAATTAATAGATTCATCAGTTATTTGATGCACACGTTCTGTGTGTGTGTGTGTGTGTGTGTGTGTGTGTGTGTGGTTGGAGCAGGGGAGTGACTAGGCCCTGTCTACAACTTTAACCGTCATCGTATGTGGTTAGGATCAACCATTCAATGTCAAATGAATTCCAATGCACTCTCAACAGCGGGTCACTGGACAAGGACCCCCCAGTTACGCCAGCCACCCCATCCTATGTGGATGTTCACTGTTTTTTTGGGTTTTGTGTGTGTGTGTGTGTGGTTTTTTTTTTTTTTTGTGATGGAGTTTCACTCTTGTCGCCCAGGCTGGAGTGCAATGGCACATTTTCAGCTCACTGCAACTCCGCCTCCTGGGATCAAGCAGTTCTCCTGTCTCAGCCTCCCGAGTAGCCGGGATGACAGGCACCTGCCACCATGCCCGGCTAATTTTTGTATTTTTAGTAGAGACAGGGTTTCACCATGTTGGTCAGGCTGGTCTCGAACTCCTGACCTCAGGTGATCCGCCCGCCTCGGCCTCCCAAAAAGTGGTGGGATGACAGGCGTGAGCCACCGCGCCCGGCCGGACGTCCACTCTTAAATACAGGTGCACTGTCTGGGTTAACCCTTCTGGCTAGTGGACTTACAGGTGCAGCAAATCCCATTATTTCATTCCTTTCATTGCTTAACCCTCCAACCCTTCCCCGAGCCCTCAAAGTCCATTCTATCATTCTCATGCCTTTGCGTCCTCGAAGCTTGGCTCCTACTTATAAGTGAGAACATAATGATGTTTGATTGTCCGTTCCTGAGTTACTTCACTTACAATCACGGCCTCCAGCTCCATCCAGATGGCTGGGAATGCTATTATTTTCTCCCTCTTTATGGCTGAGTAGTATTTGGGGGAGATACCAAACTTCCAAGGTTCTTAGTCACCTTCAGGGCTGGGACTAGAGTAAGGCATTTATCTAGGGTGGGCACCAGACTGATTTTATTATTATTTTATTATAATAATTATAAAATAAATATTATTATTTATTATAATAATATTATTAATAATTATAATTAATTATAATCATCAATTATTATATAATTATATAATTATAATTAATTATATAATTATTTAATTATAATAATTATTATATAATTATATAATTATAATTAATTATAATATTATTATTATTATATAATTATAATTAATTATAATAATAATATTATTATTATTATCTAAGGTGGAGTCTCGCTCTGTTTCCCAGGCTGGAGTGCAGTGGTGCCATCTCGGCTCACTGCAGCCTCCGCCTCCCGGGTTCAAGCGATTCTCCTGCCTCAGCCTCCTGAGTAGCTGGGATCACAGGCACCTGCCACCACTCCCAGCTAATTTTTGTATTTTTAGTAGAGTCGGGGTTTCACCTTGTTGGCCAGGATGGTCTCAAACTCCTGACTTCAGGTGATCTAACCCCCCCTTCTTGACCTCCCAAAGTGCTGAGATTACAGATTACAGCCCCTGTGCCTGGCCGGGGCACCAGATTCAAAAGGATACCAAAAGCTGAGTCAGCAAGACAAGTAAGAATTTATTGCAATGAGTTTGAAAAATCAAGAAGATTGTCACAAGTCTGCAATGAATACAATATCTCAAGAAACAGGTGCAGGTAAAGACAGGTAGAAATGGCAGGTCGCGGTGGTTCATGCTTGTAATCCCAGCACTTTCGCTTGACCCCAGGACCTTGAGACCAGCCTGGCCAACATAGCAAGACCCCATCTCTACAAAAACTTTGAAACATGAAGTGGGCATGACGGCATGAGCTTGTAATCTGAGCTACTTGGGAGGTTGAGGTGGGAGGAGGGCTGGAGCCCAGGAGGCCAAGGCTGCAGTAAACTTTGATTGAATCTCTTCACTCCAGGCTGGGGGGACAGAGAAAAACCCTGTTGTCTAAAAATAAAAATCAAGAGAAATCCAATAACGGTTTGATGAACGCAATGGCAACATTTTATAAGTAGACGGATGCGTGTACATACAGATAGGGTAACTTACTGAGCCTTACCTGAGCTTAAGGAGGGGAAAATGCCCTTATCCTTTTTTTTTTTTTTTTTTTGTTTCCTGAGATGGAGTCTCGCTCTGTTGCCCAGGCTGGAGTGCAGTGGCGCGATCTCGGCTCACTACAACCTCTGCCTCCTGGGTTCACGCCATTCTCCTGCCTCAGCCTCCTGAGTAGGTGGGATTACAGGCGCCCGCCACCGCGCCCGGCTAATTTTTGTATTTTTAGTAGAGACGAGGTTTCACCATGTTGGCCAGGATGGTCTCGAACTCCTGACCTCAGGTGATCCATCCGCCTCAGCCTCCCAAAGTGCTGGGATTACAGGCTTGAGCCACCGCGCCCGGCCACAAACATATTTTTAATATAGTTTCAAAAGAAGAAAAAGCAGGTCATAAAACTCTCATATGTTTTCCTAATGTTTTATTAGTTTCATTTTTTTATTGTTATTATTGTTTAGATTTGCCAGCATGTCCAAAGAACCTTTATTACTTTTTATAATTGCCTCTTACGCTTTCTTGCCCAATATCTTTGGAGCAGGAGTTTCTGTGGTAGGGGTTTCTTCTATTTTAGGGCTGGAGCCTTTTTTGTTGTTGTTGTTGTTTTGAGACAGAGTCTCGCTCTGTTGCCCAGGCTGGAGTGCCGTGGTGCGATCTCGGCTCACTGCAACCTCCGCCTCCTGGGTTCAAGCGATTCTCCAACCTCAGCCTCCCGAGTAGCTGGGATTACAGGCACCTGCCACCACGCCCGGCTAATTTTTGTATTTTTAGTAGAGATAGGGTTTCACCACGTTGGCCAGGCTGGGCTCGAACTCCTGATTTTGTGATCCACCTGTCTCGACCTCCCAAAGTGCTGGGATTATAGGCATGAACCACCACACCCGGCCACTACTTTATTTTTAATCGGCCAATAATTATGCATGCGTCCAGGGTGCAATGTTACGTTTTCATCCATGGGCGCAATGTCGAATGATTAAATCACGTTAAGGCATCCACTGCCTCACCTCCTTATATCACTGTGTGTTTTGTATCAGTGGGAACATTCAAAACCTAATCTTTCAATGCAATCGATCACGAAAACAGTCTAAGTGCTGTAAAAACATTTCACATGGCCGGGCACGGCGGCTCACGCCTGTCATCCCAGCACTTTGGGAGGCCGAGGCGGGCGGATCACGAGGTCAGGAGATCGATACCATCCTGACTAACATGGTGAAACCCTGTCTCTACTAAAAATACAAAAATTAGCCGGGCATGGTGGCGGACACCTGTAATCCCAGCTACTCCGGAGGCTGAGGCAGGAGAATCTCCTGAACCCAGGAGGTGGAGCTTGCAGTGAGCCGAGACGGTGCCACTGCACTCCAGCCTGGGCAACAAAGCAAGACTCCATCTCAAAAATGATCATAATAAAAATAATAATAATAATAATATTAAAATAAAAAATAGAAAAGAACAGAAAGATGTCCTCAGGGAAACATCCATCTCCTCTGCCCTACAGTTGCAGTTACTTGCTGACAATCTCTTTTCCTTGCAAAGGCCCAACGCAGCATTGCTGAGGCTGTCGGGACATCACAGAGCCCTCCCTCCATGATTCATGAATCTTGCCTCTTTCTGTTTTTTTATTTTTTGTAGAGATGAAGGAGCGGGGGAGAATCTCACCATGTTGCCCAGGCTGGTCTCCAACTTCTGGCCTCAAGCCATCCTCCCCCGACAGCCTCACAAAGCGCTGGGATCAGAGGTGTGAGTCACCGCCGCACGGCCAAATTGTGTGTCTTTTTACCTGCAACCGTGTCCACCAACCCTCGTCGATGTTATTCAACATTATCAAACATTATTATTGTTATTATTAAATATTAAATAATTATTGTTAAATACTAATTAAATAATTTATATTTAATAATATTAAATATATTACATTATTATATTGTATAAATATGTTTATTATATATTATATAATATATAGATACAATATTATATTTATTATATATTATATACATATTATTTTATATTATTATATATTACATATATTTATATTATGTAAATATATTATATTCATATTATTATATATTATATATTATATTCATATTATTATACATTATATATTATAAATACATTCATATTATTATATATTATATATTATAAATACATTGATATTATATATTGTATATAATATAAATACATTGATATTTATTATATATTGTATATAATATAAATACATAAATATAAATATTTATTATATATTGTATATAATATATTGTATATAATATATTGTATTATATAATATAAAAATATTAAGTAATATTAAATAAATATTTAATTAGTATTTCAATTTATGTTTCTATTTTATATTGCATATACTGCAATATGCATATAGATGCATATCTATTGCATAGATATATATGGATATATGTAAATATATGGCTATATAGCTGTATGCAGGTTTATATTTTAATCAAAAGTGTAAATAATTATTAAATATTAGTCATTAAATATTGATTTATTAATATTGATTACTAAATATTAAGCATTAATTATTAAACATTTAAATATTATTAAATATTTAATTAATATCTAATAATTATTCATATTTATTATTGGATATTAATTAAATGATTAATATTAAATAGATATTAATATTTATTATTAGATATTAATTAAATATTTGATTGAAATATAAACATATACCTATATAATAAATGTTGTTCAACATTTTCCACATCCTCACAACTTTCACAGCCGATCCAGCCGTATGTTGTGATATCAGGGGACACCCCTAATATCCTTCTCTTTCATTGCTAAGTGCCCACACCAAGGTGACCGGGGGACCCCCGTTTTCACAGGCCTGGATTGTGACGGGGTCTGGAGCATTCGCCGGTGAGGGGGGTCACGCTCAGGTGGTCATCGGGAAGTGCGTGTGGAGGGTGGGACACCCAGGAGCCACCGAGGTCTCCTGTAACACAGCATATGAGCACAGGAGAAATAAAAAGCCCCCCAGTCACCCAGGCCCCTTCGCTCACGGTCTCCCCCAGCCTCCATCTACTCACTGCTAGAAAATCTGAGTGGGGTCCGGGCTCAGCGGCTCGCGTCCGTAATCCCAGCACTTTGGGAGGCTGTGGCAGGTGCTTCACCTGAGGTCAGGAGATCGAGACCAACCTGGTCAACATGGTGAAACCCCATCTCTATTAAAAATACAAAAATTAGCCAGGCGTGGTGGTGGGCTCCTGTAATCCCAGCACTTTGTGAGGCCGAGGCAGGTGGATCACCTGAGTTCAGGAGTTTGAGACCAGCCTGGTCAACATGGTGAAACCCCGTCTCTACTAAATATACAAAAATTAGCCGGGCGTGGTGGCGGGCGCCTGTAATCCCAGCTACTTGGGGGGCTGAGGCAGGAGAATCGCCTGAGGTCAGGAGTTTGAGACCAGCCTGGCCAACATGGTAAAACCCCATCTCTACTAAAAATACAAAAATTAGCCAGCTGGGCATGGAGGCTCACACCTGTCATCCCAGCACTCTGGAAGGCCGAGGCAGGTGGATCACCTGAGGTCAGGAGTTCGAGACCAGCCTGACCAACATGATGAAATCCCGTCTCTGCTAAAAATACAAAAATTAGCCGGGCGTGGTGGTGTGCACCTGTCATCCCCGCTACTCAGGAGGCTGAGGCAAGAGAATCGCTCGAACCCGGGAGGTGGAAGTTGCCGTGAGCCGATCTCGTGCCACTGCCCTCCAGGATGGGAGACGAGAGCAAAACTCTGTCTCTGAAATCTATGATTCACACGATGTAAATTAGACAATTGATCGTCACACAGCGTCCGTCGGGACCTCACCCATAGTGGGAGAGAAAATTAAACAAACAAACAAAAAAAAAAACCAGTTTCAGGAGGATCCCCATGAAGCTGTAAAAACAAGCAAGCCTTCTAAATACGTGAGTGCTGCTGTCAGAAAACAAGACTTCAGAGAAACATACAAATCACCGTATCCAGCCGTAATAACGGAGTTCAAAGCAGGGAGGATATGAAAAATTCATCGCGTGTCTACCCGGAACGACGGATGCAAACGATGCCACTTTGTCTATATTTGTACAATATGTTCTCGTTGGCACATACGGGATGATCATTGTTTCGTTAAATACCTGACATTTCTGTAACAGTGCAAAGATGACTGCTGGAGTCAGCGTCTCCCACTCTAGGAGGGCAGGAAGAAAAGAAAGAAAGAAAACGGGGTCAGAAGGAATGAGAGCCTGGGGGGACCTTTATCTCAATCAGGTGGTTGGGCCGGGCCAGGGTGGCTCACACCTGTTATCCCAGCACTTTGGGAGGCCGAGGCGGGAGGATCACCTGAGGTCAGGAGTTCGAGACCAGCCCGGCCAACGTGGTGAAACCCCGTCTCTACTAAAAATACAAAAATTAGCCAGGCGTGTTGGCAGGTGCCTGTGATCCCAGCTACTCGGGAGACTGAGGCATGAGGATAGCTTGAACCTGTGAGGCGGAGGTTGCACTGAGCCGAGATTGTGCCAGTACACTCCAGCCTGGGCGACAGAGCAAGATTTCATCTCAAAAAAAAAAAAAAAAAGAGTTTCTTGAATTCATTCTCAAGGTCAGGGTATGTGATGTGAAACTCTCCTAAATGCTGAGAAGATGGAAATACGTTTTGGTGCACGTCTATCATCCCAGCGACACGGGAGGCTGAGGTGGAGAATCTCTTGAGCCCAGGAGGTCGAGGCTGCAGTGAGCTGAGATTGCACCACTGCACTCCAGCCTGGGCGACAGAGGGAGACCCTGTCTCAAAAAAGAAGAAAAAAAGCTTTCAAACTGCTCCAATTTTTTTTTTTTTTTTTCCTGAGACGGAGTCTCGCTCTGTCGTCCAGGCTGGAGTGCCGTGGCGTGATCTCGGCTCACTGCAACCTCCGCCTCCCGGGTTCACGCCATTCTCCTGCCTCAGCCTTCAGAGCAGCTGGGACGACAGGTGCCCGCCACCACGCCCGGCTAACTTTTTGTATTTTTAGTAGAGACGGGGTTTCACTATGTTGGCCAGGATGGTCTGGATCTCCTGACCTCGTGATCCACCTGCCTCAGCCTCCCAAAGTGCTGGGATGACAGGCGTGAGCCACCGTGCACTACTTTTTTTTTTTTGTTTTTTTGAGACAGAGCCTCGCTCTGTTGCCCAGGCTGGAGTGCAGTGGCATGATCTCGGCTCACTGCAACCTCTGCCTCCTGGGTTCAAGCGATTCTCCTGCCTCAGCCTCCTGAGTACATGGGATTACAGGTGCCCGCCACCACGCCCGGCTAATTTTTATATTTTTTGTCGAGACCAGGTTTAGCCATGTTGGCTAAGCTGGTCTCGAACTCCCGACCTCAGGTGATCCACCTGTCTCGGCTTCCCAAAGTGCTGGTGTGAGTCACTGCTCCAGATTCTTAAGTCACATAAACACAACATGCCACTTCTCATACCTCAGAGAAGGCAAGAAATGACGATTTTTCCTGCCGACTCAGAAATTCGAATAGCAAAGTATCCCTTGAATAATATAACCAGGTTATTCCAGTTTGCATATCTTTTGTGTGTTTGTTTTTTGTTTGTTTTTGAGACGGTGTGTCACTCTGTCACCCAGGCTAGAGTGCCGTGGCTTGATCTCGGCTTGCTGTAACCTCCACCTCGTAAATACAATTCTCCTGCCTCAGCCTCCTGAGTAGCTGGCTCTACAGGCACCTGCCACCACACCCGGCTAATTTTTGTATTTTTTTTCTTTTTTTTTTTTCAGTAGAGACCAGGTTTTACCATGTTGGCCACATTGATCTCCAACTCCTGACCTCAAGGAATCCGCCCGCCTCGGCCTCCCAAAGGGCTGGGATTACAGGTGTGAGCCACCGTGCCCGGCCTCCAGTTTGCATATCTTGCTGACAGCTTGAATTCGCTGGATGAGTCCAGTTTGATATTGCAGGTGAGCAATATTGCTTTCCTTGCTGCAGAGAAGGTCACCGACGAAATGACATCTATCCTCAGTATCCAAGGCGGTCAGATATATTCTGAATATATTCTTTTTTTTTGAGACAGGGTCTCACTCCGTCCCCCAGGCTGGAGTGCAGTGGCACAATCTCAGCTCACTGCAACCTCCCCCTCCCGGATTCAAGCGATTCTCCTGCCTCAGCTTCGCAAGTAGCTGGGACTACAGGCACCCACCACCACACCCAGCTAATTTTTGTATTTTTAGTAGCGACGGGGTTTCCCCATGTTGGTCAGGCTGGTCTCGAACTCCTGACCTCAGGTGATCCGCCCGCCTCGGCCTCCCAAAGTGCTGGGATGACAGGCGTGAGCCACCGCGCCCGACCTGCATTTTTAAAACTTAATATTATGCAGTGTTCACTGTTGCCAACCAAATGTACCCTTTCCCACAAAAGACAGCTTTTTTTTTTTTTCCTGTCTATAGCAATATATATATTTTTTAATTGTGGTAGAGCACACATAATATAATCTCTGCCATTTTAGCCATTTTAAATAGGAGTACAATTCGGCCGGGCACGGTGGCTCACACCTGTAACCCCAGTACTTTGGGAGGCTGAGGTGGGCTGATCAGGAGATCAGAAGACTGAGACCATCCTGGCCAACATCGTGAAACCCCGTCTTTACTAAAACACAAAAAATTAGCCAGGCACGGTGGTGCACACCTGTAGTCTCAGCTACTTGGGAGGCTGAGGCAGGAGAATGGCGTGAACTCAGGAGGTGGAGGCTGCAGTGAGCTGAGATCGCGCCACTGCACTCCAGCCTGGGTGACAAGAGCGAGACTCCGTCTCAAAAAAAGGAAAAAAGAAAAAAAAATTAAATATCGTGCAATGTTCATTGCTGCCAACTGAATGTACCTTTTTCCTCAAAAGAAAGCTTCTTTTCCTGTCTATAGCAATATAATTTTTTTAAATTGTGGTACAGCACACATAATGGAATCTCTGCCATTTTAGCCGTTTTAAACAGTACAATTCGGCCAGGCACGGTGGTTCACGCCTGTCATCCCAGCAGTTTGAGAGGCTGAGGTGGGTGGATCACCTGAGGTCAGGAGTTCAAGACCAGCTGGTCAACATGGTGAAACTCCGTCTCTACTAATAACACAAACATTAGCTGGGTGTGTTGGTGCACGCCTCAGTAATCCCAGCACTTTGGGAGGCTGAGGCAGGTGGATCTCATGAGGTCAGGAGTTCGAGACCAGCCTGACCAACATGGGGAAACCCCGTCTCTACTAGTAACACAAAAATTAGCCGGGTGTGGTGGTGGGTGCCTGTAATCCCAGCTACTCGGGAGGCTGAGGCAGGAGAATTGCTTGAACCCGAAGGCAGAGGTTGCAGTGAGCCAAGATCACGCCACTGCACTCCAGCCGTGGGAACAAGAGTAAAACTCCATCCCCCTCAACAAAAACATATTACAATTTAGTGATGCTAAGTACATTGAAATAATTGTGCAACCATCGTCACTAACCACTTCCAGAACGTTTTCATCTTCCCAAACAGAAACTCTGTCCCCATGAAACACCAATCCCGCATTTTACCCCCAGCCCCTACCACTTATAGTTCTAGTTTCTGTCCCTGAGAAATCTTGCACTGTTCTAGACATTTTACATAAGTGGAGTCATACACTATGTGCTCTTTCCTGTCTGGCTTCTCTCACTGGGCCTGATGTCTTCAAGGCTCATCCATGCAGCAGCCTGTGTCTGACCCTCATTCCTTTTCCTGGCTGTATAGTATTCCTTTGTGTGTCTCTTCTCTCACTGGGCTGATGTCTTCAAGGTTCATCCATGTGGCAGCCTGCGTCTGACCCTCATTCCTTTTCCCGGCTGTATAGTATTCCATTGTGTGGGCCTGATGTCTTCAAGGTTCATTCATGCTGCAGCCTGCGTCTGACCCTCATTCCTTTTCCTGGCTGTATAGTATTCCTTTGTGTGTCTCTTCTCTCACTGGGCCTGATGTCTTCAAGGTTCATCCATGTGGCAGCCTGCGTCTGACCCTCATTCCTTTTCCTGGCCGTATAGTATTCCATTGTGTGGGCCTGATGTCTTCAAGGTTTACCCACACTGCAGCCTGTGTCTGACCCTCATTCCTTTTCCTGGCTGTATAGTATTCCATTGTGTGGGCCTGATGTCTTCAAGGCTCATCCATGCAGCAGCCTGCGTCTGACCCTCAATCCTTTTCCTGGCTGTATAGTATTCCATTGTGTGGGCCTGATGTCTTCAAAGTTTACCCACACTGCAGCCTGTGTCTGACCCTCATTCCTTTTCCTGGCTGTATAGTATTCCTTTGTGTGTCTCTTCTCTCACTGGGCTGATGTCTTCAAGGTTCATCCATGTGGCAGCCTGCGGCTAACCCTCATTCCTTTTCCCAGCTGTATAGTATTCCATTGTGTGGGCCTGATGTCTTCAAGGTTCATTCATGCTGCAGCCTGCGTCTGACCCTCATTCCTTTTCCTGGCTGTATAGTATTCCATTGTGTGGGCCTGATGTCTTCAAGGTTCATTCATGCTGCAGCCTGTGTCTGACCCTCATTCCTTTTCCTGGCTGTATAGTATTCCTTTGTGTGTCTCTTCTCTCACTGGGCCTGATGTCTTCAAGGTTCATCCATGTGGCAGCCTGCGTCTGACCCTCATTCCTTTTCCTGGCCGTATAGTATTCCATTGTGTGGGCCTGATGTCTTCAAGGTTTACCCACACTGCAGCCTGTGTCTGACCCTCATTCCTTTTCCTGGCTGTATAGTATTCCATTGTGTGGGCCTGATGTCTTCAAGGCTCATCCATGCAGCAGCCTGCGTCTGACCCTCAATCCTTTTCCTGGCTGTATAGTATTCCATTGTGTGGGCCTGATGTCTTCAAGGTTTACCCACACTGCAGCCTGTGTCTGACCCTCATTCCTTTTCCTGGCTGTATAGTATTCCTTTGTGTGTCTCTTCTCTCACTGGGCTGATGTCTTCAAGGTTCATCCATGTGGCAGCCTGCGGCTAACCCTCATTCCTTTTCCCGGTTGTATCGTATTCCATTGTGTGGGCCTGATGTCTTCAAGGTTCATTCATGCTGCAGCCTGCGTCTGACCCTCATTCCTTTTCCTGGCTGTATAGTATTCCATTGTGTGGGCCTGATGTCTTCAAGGTTCATTCATGCTGCAGCCTGCGTCTGACCCTCATTCCTTTTCCTGGCTGTATAGTATTCCTTTGTGTGTCTCTTCTCTCACTGGGCCTGATGTCTTCAAGGTTCATCCATGTGGCAGCCTGCGTCTGACCCTCATTCCTTTTCCTGGCCGTATAGTATTCCATTGTCTGGGCCTGATGTCTTCAAGATTCATTCACGCTGCAGCCTGCATCTGACCCTCATTCCTTTTCCCGGCCATATAGTATTCCATTGTGTGGGCCTGATGTCTTCAAGATTCATTCACGCTGCAGCCTGCATCTGACCCTCATTCCTTTTCCCGGCCGTATAGTATTCCATTGTGTGGGCCTGATGTGTTCAAGGTTCATCCTCACTGCAATCTGCGTCTGACCCTCATTCCTTTTCCTGGCTGTAGAGTTTCCATTATATGGGCCTGATGTCTTCAGGGTTCATTCACGCTGCAGCCTGCATCTGACCCTCATTCCTTTTCCTGGCTGTATAGTATTCCATTGGGTGTCTCTCCTCTCACTGGGCCTGATGTGTTCAAGGTTCATCCATGTGGCAGCCTGCACCTGACCCTCATTCCTTTTCCTGGCTGTATAGTATTCCATTGGGTGTCTCTCCTCTCACTGGGCCTGATGTGTTCAAGGTTCATTCATGCTGCAGCCTGCGTCTGACCCTCATTCCTTTTCCTGGCTGTATAGTATTCCTTTGTGTGTCTCTTCTCTCACTGGGCCTGATGTCTTCAAGGTTCATCCACACTGCAGCCTGCGTCTGACCCTCATTCCTTTTCCTGGCTGTATAGTATTCCATTGTGTGGGCCTGATGTCTTCAGGGTTCATTCACACTGCAGCCTGTGTCTGACCCTCATTCCTTTTCCTGGCTGTATAGTATTCCACTGTGTGTCTAGAGCCAGTTCTGTTTACCCATTCATCCACCAAGGGACACCTGGATTTATTCCACCTTTGAGCTGTTGTGAATGATGATGCTACGAACTTGGGTATAGCAGAATGCTCTGTTTTTCTAGGAAAATTTGGAGAGGAACAAAATATGTTCACCCATGAGACCGTGTCCTTTGCAGGGGTGTCAGTGGAGCTGGAAGCCATTATCCTCAGCAAACGAACACAGGAACAGAAAACCAAACATTGCAGGTTCTCACACATAAGTGGGAGCTGAATAGTGAGAACACATGGACACAACGAGAGGAACATCACACATCAGGGCCTGTCACGGGGTAGAGGGGTGGGAGGGAGAGCAACAGGAAAAATAACTAATGCATGGTGGGCTTAATACCTAGGCGATGGGTTGACAGGTGCAGCAAACCACCATGGCACACGTTTATGTAACAAACTTGTCCACCCTGCCCGCATGCCCCAGAGCTTTATTTTACTTTACTTTATTTTATTTTATTTTACTTTACTTTTTTTTTTTTTTTTTTTTTGAGACGGAGTCTCGCTGTGTCACCCAGGCTGGAGTGCAGCGGTGCTATCTCGGCTCACTGCAACCTCCACCTCCCGGTTCATGCCACTCTCCTGCCTCAGCCTCCCGAGTAGCTGGGACCACAGGCGCCGCCACCTCGCCCGGCTAATTTTTTGTATTTTTAGTAGAGACGGGGTTTCACCATGTTCGCCAGGATGGTCTCGATCTCCTGACCTCGTGATCCGCCCGCCTCGGCCTCCCAAAGTGCTGGGATTACAGGCCTGAGCCACCGCGCCCGGCACCCCAGAGCTTAAAATAACATTTTTTTAAAAGTTGACATAGTACAAAGAAAACAAAGCATAATTATTTTCATAGTCATTTACTAGAGAATAAGACAGAGAGTAATAGAGACACACAAGTGATGTGTGATTGTCACAGCTAAGTGGAAATACGGCTGGTATAATTTGCATCTTTACCTTTTCAAGACCGGGTGTGGTGGTCCACGCCTGTCATCCCAGGACTTTGGGAGGCCGAGGTAGGTGGATCACCTGGGGTCAGGAGTTCGAGACCAGCCTGGCCAACATGAAAAAAACCCGCATCTACTAAAGACACAAAAATTGCCCTGCAATGGCAGGTGCCTATAATCCCAGCTACTCGGGAGGCTGAGGCAGGAGAATCGCTTGAACTTGGGGGGTGGAGGTTGCAGTGAGCCGAGATTGCCCCACTGCACTCCAGCCTGGATGACAGAGCGAGGCTCTGTCTCAAAAAAAAAGAAAAAAGAAAAAGAAAAAGTTTCCAAGGTTGCTAATGTTTCTGCCGTGAACAATATCAGGGGTTGGCGTGGGGGTAGGAGGGGAAATTATTTTGTAATAACACAGTATCCGACTCTGAATTCAATTGTCAATAAAAAACGTATTATGTAATTTCGCTTCTATCAGAATCTGAAGCCTAACCTTTCATTTCTTTCTCGTCGAAAGGATATTTGTCCCTTAGAAACCACGGCCCTGTGTTTTGGGCACCTGTAAAATATATCTTTAAAATCACTTGAACTCTTTATGTATGTATGTATTTTTTATTTATGTATTTATTTATTTAGAGATTGAGACGGAGTCTCGCTCTGTCGTCCAGGCTGGAGTGCAATGGCCCGATCTCGGCTCACTACAACCTCCGCCTCCCGGGTTCAAGCGATACTCCTGCCTCAGCCTCCTGAGAAGCTGGGATGACAGGTGCCCGCCAGCACGCCCGGCTAATGTTTTGTGTTTTTAGTAGAGACGGGGTTTCACTACGTTGCTCAGGCTGGTCTCGAACCCCTGACCTTGTGATCCACCCGGTTCGGCCTCCTCCCGAAGCGCTGGGATGACAGGCGTGAGCCACCGTGCCCGGCCAAAAAAAAAAAAAAAAATCATCCTGAGTCTTTTTTTAAAACGTTTGGAACAAGTGTCTGGGAGACAATGAGAACCACCTGTGCGAGATGCACGCGTCCTCATTTTTCAGAACAAATCCGTCCGGCCTGTTGCTGTGCTCGTGAGCTCTCTGCAGAGAAACGTTGTCCGTCTCGGCTGTTTTCTACTTCGGTCGCCTCCAGGGTTCTTGCAGACCTGGGGTAATGTCTTCTAGAGGAAGGCCTTTTGCAAACCTTTGATCTGGCCTGTTCTATTGATGTCAAGCAATTCCTGTGTCTGCAGATGGGGGAGGATCCAGCCAGCTCTGTCCTGATCCAACGTGAGGCACGAGTTTGGGGGTCTGCTTTCCCCTGAGAGGCACCCCCCCAAGTCTGAAACGGGCGCCTAATCCTCGGGCAAAAGAACTTCCCGCTTTTGGACGCGGGAAAAGAAACTGCACTCCGGGTTCAAACACAGAGATCTGTTTCTTTTCTGAGGTTGTCTTCTAGAGAGTTACGACGCAGCCTAAGAACCATGTCAGTATGTGCCCACACCTGTGATAATTTCAGCCAGACACAAATCTGCCGTGTGTGCTGATCCAAAAAAAAAAAAAAAAAAAAAAAAAAAATCCTTCTCCCAAGGCCAACGTTGGAAATGAATGTTTTAAAGGCCGGGGCAGGTTCCACAAGGAAAGGCCGTTTCAGAAAGACAAGCAGCATGTTCTGCGGTGGGCGGAGGACGGCCCTCAGCGAAATACACGGAGTATCCGTGACAAACGGGACGTTTCCAGTAAATGAGCAGAGCTGTTTGGAAAAGGCCGGTAAAGAGGACGCTTTTCTGTCCAAACAGAAGCAACTTACACGTTTAAAATCATCTGAACTTTCTTTCTTTTTCTTTTTCTTTCTTTCTTTCTTTCTTTCTCTTTCTTTCTCTTTCTCTCTCCTTCCTTCCTTCCTCCTTCTTTCCTTCTTTCTTTCTTTCTCTCTCTCCTTCCTCCTTCTTTCCTTCCTTCCTTTCCTTCCTTCCTTCTTTCCTTCTTTCTTTCTCTCTCTCCTTCCTCCTTCCTTCCTTCCTCCTTCTTTCTTTCCTTCCTTCTTTCCTTCTTTCTTTCTCTTTCTTTCTTTCTTTTTCTCTTTCTTTCTCTCTCCTTCCTTCCTTTTCTCCCTTCCTTTCCTTCCCTCCCTCCCTTCCTTCTTTCCTTCCTTTCTTTCTTTCTCCTCTCTCTTTCCTTCCTTCCTCCTTCTTTCCTTCTTTCTTTCTTTCTCTCTCCTTCCTTCCTTTCCTTCCTTTTCTTCCTTTTCTTCCTTCTTTCCTTCTTTCTCTCTCTCCCTCTTTCCTTCCTTCCTCCTTCTTTCCTTCCTTCCTTTCCTTCCTTCCTTCTTTCCTTCTTTCCTTCTTTCTTTCTCTCTCCTTCCTTCCTTTCCTTCCTTCCTTCTTTCCTTGTTTCCTTCTTTCTTTCTTTCTTTCTCTCTCTCTCCTTCCTTCCTTCCTCCTTCTTTCCTTCTTTCCTTTCTTCCTTCTTTCCTTCTTTCTTTCTCTCTCCTTCCTTCCTTCCTTCCTTCCTTTCCTTCCTTTCCTTCCTTCCTTCCTTCTTTCCTTCCTTCTTTCTTTCTGTCTCTTTCTTTCTTTCTTTCTTTCTTTCTTTCTTTCTTTCTTTCTTTCTTTCTTTCTTTCTTTCTTCCCTTCACTCCCTTCCTTCTTTCCTTCTTTCCTTCTTTCCTTCTTTCTTTCTCTCTCTCTTTCTTTCTTTATTTCTTCCTTCCTTTCTTTCTTTCTTTTCTACATTGAGACAGAGTCTCACTCTGTCACCCAGGCCAGAATGCAACAACACGATCACGTTTAAGAGTTTGCAAGCTGGCCAGGCACAGTGGCTCACGCCTGTAATCCCAGCACTTTGGGAGGCCGAGGCGGGCGGATCACGAGGTCAGGAGATCGAGACCATCCTGGCTAACCCAGTGAAACCCCGTCTCTACTAAAAATACAAAAAAAAAAAACTAGCCGGGCGCGGTGGTGGGCGCCTGTAGTCCCAGCTACTCGGGAGGCTGAGGCAGGAGAATGGCGTGAACCCGGGAGGCGGAGCTTGCAGTGAGCTGAGATCCGGCCACTGCACCCCAGCCTGGGCAACAGAGCGAGACTCCACCTAAAAAAAAAAAAAAAAAAAAGAGTTTGCAAGCATGGCAGTTGAAGGGTGTGGAGAAAAAACCAAGGTTGGGAAGTTTGGGCTGTGTGTCCTGGAGACTGTGAGCTGTGTGTGCCGGGCTTGGCTGATTTCTTTGAATTAGGTGGAATGCCTCTCTTTTCTTGCCACACATTTGCTAAAGGATCTTCTCTCTGTGTCACCTTTGCTCTCCTGCAGCTGTATAGAAAATGCATCTCCCAGGGCTGGACACGGTGGCTCAGACTTGTAATCCCAGCTACTCAGGAGGCTGAGGCAGGAGAATTGCTTGAACCCGGGAGGCAGAGGCTGGAGTGAGCTG
Organism: Macaca nemestrina; assembly: GCF_043159975.1. Taxonomy (NCBI): domain Eukaryota; kingdom Metazoa; phylum Chordata; class Mammalia; order Primates; family Cercopithecidae; genus Macaca; species Macaca nemestrina. The sequence continues at coordinate 800,959 of NC_092146.1, forward strand.
AGATCGTGCCATTGCACACTCCAGCCAGGGCGACAAGAGTGACACTCCGTCTCCAAAATTAATAAAAATTATTATTTTTTTTTTAATTTAAAAAATGCATCCTCTGGCCGGGCGCAGTGGCTCACGCCTGTAATCCCAGCACTTTGGGAGGCCGAGGCGGGCGGATCACGAGGTCAGGAGATCGAGACCACCCTGGCTAACACGGTGAAACCCCGTCTCTACTAAAAATACAAAGAATTAGCCGGGCGTGGTGGCAGGTGCCTGTTGTCCCAGCTCCTCGGGAGGCTGAGGCAGAGGAATTGCATGAACCCGGGAGGCGGAGGTTGCGGTGAGCCGAGATCGCGCCACCGCACTCCAGCCTGGGCAACAAGAGTGAAACTGCATCTCAAACAAAAACAAAATAAAAACAGAATGTAATTGATGGTGGGGGACCCACACCCTCTTCTATCAGCTTGACCTCTGGCTGGGCTGGAGACAGGTTAGTCACACTGGTGATCAGCCCTACCTGTGACTGACCTTCAGTGAAAACTGCATCTCAAAGTCATGGGCGCCTCCGTGAGGCTCTTAGTCATTTTAATAAAACGTCCCTGCTGAAGAACGGCTTGAACGTGGGAGGCCAGGACGACAGGAGTGACACCCCATCTCCAAAAATAATAAAAATTAATTTTTTTTCATTTTTAATTTAAACAAATGCATCCCCTGGCCGGGCATGGTGTGGCTCACGCCTGTCATCCCAGCACTTTGGGAGGCCGAGGCGGGCGGATCACCTGAGGTCAGGAGTTCAAGACCAGCCTGGCCAACATGGTGAAACCTCGTCTCTACTAAAAATACAAAGATTAGCCGGGCGAGGTGGCAGGTGCCTGTCATCCCAGCTACTGGGGAGGCTGAGGCAGGAGAATGGCGTGAACCCGGGAGGCGGAGCTTGCAGTGAGCTGAGATCCGGACACTGCACTCCAGCCTGGGCGACAGAGCGAGACTCCGTCTCAAAAAAAAAAAAGCTCCCCTTTTTGAACTTCTCTCCCTTGTACGTTCACTACTGAATTCTGAACTGGGAACCGGTTCCGTCGTTGGCTCCGTGCGGTGCCAACGGGAAAAAAAGTCACCGTTTCAGACACGTCCAGCTCAGGAACGAAGATGTTTCGTGTGTGTTTCGGAAAACGTTTTATTTTGCAGACACTTTGGCACACGTGATAATTGCGTGTTTTTCAGGCGCCCCCCGTGACGCGTGGAGACGTGGATCGTTGTGGAAGGATTTGGCATCAGGTTAATTCGTGCCTCTGTCGCTTCAACTGCTTCCTCTTTTTTTTTTTTTAGTGGAAACGTGGAAAATGTGTTCCTTTATCAATCTTGAGTTATACGTTGTTTATTAACTGTTGTCACCAGGCTCGGCCAGAATGTTTTCTTCTGTCACTAGGATGCGTCCTTTCTGTCGAACGGACACTTCCCTTCCTCCCTCCCCTCCCCTCCCCTCCCCTTCTTTTTAGACAGAGTCTTGACTCCCCTCCCCTCCCCTTCCTTCCTTCCCCTCCCCTCCCCTTCCTTCCTTCCTTCCCTTCCCTCCCTTCCCCTTCGTTCCCCTCCTCTCCCCTCCCCTCCCCTTCCCTCCCTTCCCCTTCGTTCCCCTCCTCTCCCCTCCCCTCCCCTCCCCTTCTTTTTAGACAGAATCTTGACTCCCCTCCCATCTCCTTCCCTTCCTTCCCTCCCCTCCCCTCCCCTCCTCTCCCTTCTTTTTACACAGCCTTGACTCCCCTCCCCTCCCCTTCCTTCCTTCCCTTCCCTCCCCTCCTCACCCTTCCCCTTCCTTCCTTTCCCTCTCCTCCCCTCCCCTTCCTTCCTTTCCCTCCTCTCCCCTCCCCTCCCCTTCCTTCCTTCCCTTCCCTCCCCTTCCCTTCCTTCCCCTCCCCTCCCTTCCCCTCCCATCCCCTTCCCTTCCCTTCTTTTTAGACAAAGTCTTGACTCTCCTCCCATCTCCTTCCCTTCCTTCCCTTCCCTTCCTCCCTCCCCTCCCCTCCCCTTCCTTCCTTTCCCTCCCCTCCTCTCCCCTCCCCTTCCCTTCTTTTTAGACAGAGTCTTGACTCCCCTCCCCTCCCCTCCCCTTCCTTCCCTTCCCCTCCTCTCCCCTCCCCTCCCCTTCCTTCCCCTCCTCTCCCCTCCCCTCCCCTCCCCTTCCTTCCTTTCCCTCCCCTCCTCTCCCCTCCCTTCCCCTTCCCTCCCCTCCTCTCCCCTCCCCTTCCCTTCCCTCCCCTCCCCTCTCCTCCCCTTCATTCCTTTCCCTCCCCACCTCTCCCCTGTCCTCCCCTTCCCTTCCTTCCCCTCCCCTCCCCTCCCTTCTGCTTCCTTCCCCTCCCCTCCCCTTCCCTTCTTTTTAGACAGAGTCTTGACTCCCCTCCCCTCCCCTTCCTTCCTTCCCCTCCCTTCTCCTCCTCTCCCCTCCCCTCCCCTTCCCTCCCTTCCCCTTCGTTCCCCTCCTCTCCCCTCCCCTCCCCTTCCCTTCTTTTTAGACAGAGTCTTGCTGTGTCTCCCAGGCTGGAGTGTGGTGCGATCTCAGCTCACTGCAACCTCCGCCTCCCGGGTTCAAGCGATTCTCCTGCCTCAGCCTCCCCCAGTAGCCGGGATGACAGGCGGCCCCCCCACCACGCCCGGCTAATGTTTGTATTTTTCGTAGAGACAGGATTTTGCCATGTTGGCCAGGCCGGTGTCGAACACCCGACCTCGTGATCCACCCGCCTCGGGTTAGACGTTTTTACATTCCACGTAGAGGTGAGGTCTCGCAGAATTCGTGTGTCCGCACCTGGCTTGTTTCCATCAACCTCATGTCCTCTGGGTGCATCTTCCTTTCCCAGGCTGAAGACGGTTACGTTGTGTGTGCCCCGCGTCTTGTGGCTTGTGTCATATACTAAACGTTTTCCCCCCAAACCCATACCCTGTCCCGGACGCCCCACACCCTCTCACTGTGCCTCAGTCCCCGGGAAGGCTCTTCTTCTGGTCTCCCCCACTTCCCTGTTACCTGGCATTGATTTTAGTCTCGAGCAAGCACAGCTGTTGCTTTGCTAAATTTACTGTCACTCTTTCTCTTTCTTTTTTCTTTCTTTCTTTCCTTCTTTCTTTCTCTCTTTTCTCTTTCTTTCTCTTTCTCTCTCTCTTCTTTGTTTCTCTCTCTTTTCTTTCTTTTTCTTTTTCCTTTCTCTTTCTCTCTCTCTTTCTTTCTTTTCTATTTCTCTTTCATCCTTTCTTTCTCTCTCTGTTCTTTCTTCTGTCTCTTTTCTTTCTTTCTCTTTCTGTTACTTTCTCTCCTTTCTTTCTCTCTCTTCTTTTTCTTCTTTCTTTAACTTTCTTTTTCCTCACTCTCCTTTTTCTCTTTCTTTCCTTCTCTTTCTTGCTCTTTCTCTTATTTTCTTTGTCTCTCTCCTTTCTTTCTCTCTCTTTTCTTTTTTCTTGTCTTTTTTCTCCCTCTTTTCTTCTTCCTTTCTCTTTCTCTTTCTTTCTCTCTCCTCTCTTTATTCTCTTTCTCTTTCTTCTTTCTTTCTCTTTTCTTTATTTCTTCCTTTCTTTTTTCCTCTCTTCTTCCTTCCTTCTTTCTTTCCTTCCTTGCTTCCTCCCTCCCTCCCTCCCTCCCTCCCTCTCTTCCTCCCTCCCTCCCTCACTCCCTCCCTTCCTTCCTTCCTTCCCTCCCTCCCTCCCTTCCTTCCTTCCTTCCTTCCTTCCTTCCTTCCTTCCTTCCTTCCCTTCCTTCCTCCCTTCCTTCCTTCCTTCCTTCCTTCCTTCCTTTCAAGACAGAGTCTGACTGTCACCCACCCTGCAGGTGCAGCGGCGCGATCTCGGCTCACTGCAACCTCCGCCTCCCGGCTTCAAGCGATTCTCCTGCCTCAGCCTCCTGAGGAGCTGGGATTACAGGCAAGTTTTCAGTGTGCCTGACTCCTTTTTTCCTATTTGTAGTAGAGACAAGATTTCACCGTGCTGGCCAGGGTGGTCTCAAACTCCTGGCCTCCAGAGATCCACCTGCCTGGGCCTCCCAAAATGCTTGCATGACGCGTGTGAACCCCCCCTGCCCAGAGTCCTAAATCTGCTTTTCATAGGGGATGCCTTTGCAAAGGTAACCTGAAGCTACATCAAGACTCTCGTTACATGAACTGGTCACAGGAGGGTCTACCTAAAAATAGAGGAGGAAGAAAAATAAAAAAAATAAAAATAAAAAAAAAAACGCAATCCTCCAAAGGCTGTGATAACCAAGGAAAATCATCCCAAGAAATACGAGCGGCTGGATTCTCTATCCATTCAGGAGGGCGGATCGGGGCTCACTGGGAATAAGGTTTATCAGGACACAACTTGAGGTGTGTTCCTTTAGGCACAGAAAGGACCAAAACACTGTGGAATAGGAATGGTCCGGGGCAGAACGGTCTTCAGTTGCCCGCAAGCTTTGTAAGCACCCGGTTTTACGCAGGACCCCGTCCGGGAAAGTCCAGGCGAACGGAACTCGCTGTCCAGTGGGCTTGGACGGGCTTGTCCCGGCTTCAGCCAGTTGGAAAAAAATAAAAGACAAGGCAATTATGTAAAAGGCTTGACAGGGTACAAAAGGGTTCCCGGAACATAAACTAACTTTCCCCACACAGCCCGGCTGTGAGGTAGGTAGGAAGGTGGGCGGCAAACCTGCTTTTGCCAATTTTCATCTGGACATCGGAGGCCCCAGGTAGCTCAGAAAAGGCCACACAGTGAGGCGGGTGGGGGGACAGCATAAAATCTCAGGCGTCCGCCAGGCCCGTCCCATACTTAAAATGATGAAGGGCCCGGTTGGTGAGATCCTTGGGAAAAGTGTTGAAAGAGGAAAGCTTTGGGCCTCTCGGTTAATGGTTTAATTATGCGTCTCAGGATTTGCAAAGAGCACAGTAACCTTATGTGTGGGGGGCGGATTCTCAGTGTGCCCGTCCAGCCTTTCCCTTTTCTGCAGACAACCGGCCAATTTATACTTACGGGAAAATGAAGGATGAGCTGAAATGATGGCACAAAGTCCGCCCTCCAGACTCTTCCCGGACACACAGAAAAACAAAGAAGCGTCCTCAAAACACCAGGCCTCAGGTTGGACGTCAGCACCTCCTGCGAGACGAGCCCGGCCCATTTATTCAGCGGCTGTTTGGCTGGAAACATGGCCACAGGGCAACCGGGTCTGAATTTCTCTCTCCCGGGTGTCCAAGGATCAAGGCGGGTCATGAGGTTGGCAGAATTCGGAATCGCCGTCAGATTTGTTCTATGACCTGAGAGAAGCACAAAAGTCGTCCTGGGAGTCTCCTGTCCAAAGTCGAACTTCCAAAACGCCACACACACTCCCCACCGTAAAACCAGAGATAGAATTATTCACCAGGGGTCCTCCCGCTCCGGTCCAGGATTTCTCTAGAGGGGCTAATGGAAGCCGCTCACGTTTGCCGGATAAAAAGGTTGGTGATGAACAGTCTTGCCTGGGGCATAGGAAGGTGAGGAGCTGTGTGTGGCTTTTATATATATATATATATATATAAACCATGAGAATCACGATGGAATGCGAGGCTTTGATGCCGGCTAGATCCACGTTTTATGAGGCAGAATTTTTAATATTGAAAGTCAGAAAGAGCTAGATGGTCTTTGGAGTACCAGGAGGTGAAGTCAAAGTGAAGGAATGTGGTCATAAAAAAGAAAAAAAAAAAAAAAAACAACTTGATTTTTCTTACCCAGAGGTTGCTCAAAACGAAAAAAAAAAAAAAAAAAACACTTGATTTTTCTTACCCCGAGGTTAGTCAACGGGTGAGTCTAATTTTCTGAAAGGAAGTCTGAAATGAGACCAATTTGCAGTGGGGTTAGCCGGGACCTGCCTCACCCACGGGCCCACATCACCAACCCTCCTGTCGGGCGCTGAGTTTCCATCGCGGTTCTGGAAGGTGAGCTCGTGCCAGGAGCACCTCCGCCAACCCAACGTCTGACTCAAACCTTTGCAGAGACTAGGAGAGACCCAAAGAAAGTATGAAATCGGGGCCGGGCGCGGTGACTCACACCTGTCATCCCAGGACTTTGGGAGGTCGAGGCAGGTGCATCACCTGAGGACAGGAGTTCGAGACCAGCCTGGGCCAACATGGTGAAATCCCGCCTCTACTAAAAAACACAAAAATTAGCCGGGCGCGGTGGCGGGCGCCTGTCATCCCATGGACTCCGCAGGCTGAGGCTGGAGAATTGACTGAATCTGGGAGGTGGAGGTTGCAGGGAGCAAAGATCACGCCACTGCACTCCAGCCTGGGCCACAGAGTGACATTTCATCTCAAAAAAAAAAAAAAAAAAGAGAGAAAGAAATGACCGGGCGCGGTGGCTCACGCCTGTCATCCCAGCACTTTGGGAGGCCGAGGCGGGTGGATCACTTGAGGTCAGGAGTTCGAGACCATCCTGGCTAACACGGTGAAACCCCGTCTCTACTAAAAATACAAAACATTAGCCGGGTGTGGTGGCGGCACCTGTAGTCCCAGCTACTCGGGAGGCTGAGGCGGGAGAGAACGGTGTGAACCCGGGAGGCGGAGGTTGCAGTGAGCTGAGATCACACCACTGCACTCCAGCTTGGGTGAGAGAGCGAGACTCCGTCTCAAAAACAAGACAAAACAAAAAAATTAACATTCTTGCAGCCAGATTTCCTAGTCTTTATTTTAGCTGTAACATCGCTTGTATAAGAAACACCTCTTTCCATCCTTCTAAAGGCGTATTTCTGAAAGCACACTTGGAGAGTTTTATGGAGCTGGAGCCACGGAGAGAGGAATAAAAAATCCTGGCCGGGCGCGGTGGCTCACGCCTGTAATCCCAGCACTTTGGGAGGCCGAGGCAGGTGGATCGCCTGAGGTCAGGAGTTCAAGACCAGCCTGACCAACATGGTGAAACCCCATCTCTACTAATAATACAAAAATCAGCCGGGCGTGGTGGCAGGTGCCTGTAATCTCAGTTACTTGGGAGGCTGAGGCAGGAGAATCGCTTGAACTTGGGAGGCGGAGGTTGTGGTGAGCCGAGATTGCACCACTGCACTCCAGCCTGGGCGACAAAAGCAAAACTCCATCTCAGAAAGAAAGAAAGAAAGAAAGAAAGAAAGAAAGAGAAGAAAGAAAGAAAGAAAGAAAGAAAGAAAGAAAGAAAGAAAGAGAGAGAGAGAGAGAGAGAGAGAGAGAGAGAGAGAGAGAGAAAGAAAGAAAGAAAGAAAGAAAGAAAGAAAGAAAGAAAGAAAGAAAGAAAGAAAGAAAGAGAGAGAGAAGGAACAGGGAGGGAGGGAGGAAGGAGAGAAAGAAAGAAAGAGAAAGAAAGAAGAAAGAGAGAGAAAGAAGAAAGAGAGAAGGAAGCAAAGAAGGAAGGAGAAAGAAAGAAAGAAAGAAAGAAAGAAAGAAAGAAAGAAAGAAAGAAAGAAAGAAAGAAAGAAAGAAAGAAAGAAAGAACAGGGAGGGAGAAAGGAAGGAGAGAAAGAAAGAAAGAAAGGAAAAGAAAAGAAAAGAAACGAAACCAGAGACTCCGTGGCAGATCCCGGGTACGTCTCCCCAGGGTGGCCACGGCTGACTACATTAGCAGGGCCCTGTGATCACGGGATGAGCGGCCTTGGTGGGACAGGTGTCTGCCGTGATCAAACGCTGGGTCGGCCGGTGTTGACAGGTGAGGTGCGGAGTTGCCCACGTGGCCCGCCTGGGCCTGGTCCACCGGCAGCAGGGAAGGAGGAGCCGAGCCCAGCTCGCTGCATTTGGAGGCTGTTACCAGGGAAACCAGGGGACAAGCTGAGACGCTTGGGGACGTCCTCTCCACCCAGGCACGTGGAGTCTCATATTAATCAACAGCCGGGCACGGGCTGGTGGCCCCTTACCCAGACGGATACACGCAGGACGGAAGCTCCCGGTGATGGCTCGTCAGGGCTGGCACCTGCCCCAGTGGTCGTGTTGAACAGGGACGTTGTTTCTACAGGAAAGGAGGGACGGATGTGTGTCTGGACACGCTCCAGGGTACCTCTCTGTCTGATCTTTCGGAAAAGACAGCGTCTGTGGCTTGAGCTGGAGGCTCTGAAAGGCAAGGGCATCAGAAGTTTCATCTCAGGGAGCTGTCAGCTGGTGTTACCTTGTCACACCACCACCCTGCTCTGCCCAGACTGACTTCTCGGGCCGGGAGTGGGGTGGGGGGCAGGTGTCCCAGGAGGAAACGCACAGTGACTCTGGTTCTCCTGTGACTCTGTTTCCCCAGCACTCCTTTCCCCCTTGGGACCTCTGTTTGTGTGAAGGGCATCGTCCGTCTCCGTTTGATGGCCTTGGTGGGATATTCTCATCCATGCACCTGCCACCGGAGATCTCTCTTGCAAACGTTCTATCCCGACTCAGAGGAGGCAGAGACACAGAATTGGAGACGGAGCCCGGTTGGTTCTCCAGCCTTCGGACTCTCCGTTTGCGGCCTCATTGCGTCCTTTTGAATATTTTTCAAAAAGTTCATCCAAAACGCGGCTGCCCTCCGAGGAAGATCGCCTGACGGTGGACAGTGGGAAACGGACGGCATCGGCCCACGTGTGTTTCCTTTGCTTTTCCCTGATGATTATTGAGCGTCTTAACCTGTTTTCATACTGCTCATATATATACCTGAGGCTGGGCGCGGTGGCTCACGCCTGTCATCCCAGCACTTTGGGAGGCCGAGGCGGGTGGATCACGAGGTCAGGAGATCGAGACCAGCCTGACCAACATGGTGAAACCCCGTCTCTACTAAAAATACAAAAATTAGCCGGGCGTGGTGGTGGGAGCCTGTCATCCCAGCTACTCGGGAGGCTGAGGCAGGAGAATGGCTTGAACCCGGGAGGCGGAGGTTGCAGTGAGCTGAGATCCGGCCACTGCACTGCAGCCTGGACGACAGAGCGAGACTCTGTCTCAAAAAGAAAAAAAAAAAGAGAGAGACGTACCCAAGACTGGGTAATTTATAAAAAAAGAAAGAAAAAGAGGTTGAATGGACTCACAGTTCCCTCCCAGAAGCTCACTGCACAAACACAATGTGGGGAATTGGTCTTCAAAGCATCAAAAGTGGGCAGGTTTAATCACTTCAGCAATACAAACTTTTTGTTTGTTTCTTTGTTTGTTTGTTTGTTTTGAGACAGGTTCTTACTCTGTCACCCAGGCTGGAGGGCAGTGGTGCAATCTGGGCTCGCCGCAACCTCCGCCTCCCGGGTTCAAGCGATTCTCCTGCCTCAGCCTCCCGAGGAGCTGGGATGACAGGCACCTGCCACCACGCCCGGCCACTTTCTTGTATTTTTAATAGAGATGGGGTTTCAGCATGTTGGCCAGGCTGGTCTCAATCTCCTGACCTCACGATCCGCCCGCCTCGGCCTCCCAAAGTGCTGGGATGATGGGCGTGAGCCACCGCGCCCGGCCTACGTGTTTTTTGGTTGCACGGATGGTTGGTAAAGTCTAGGCTCTTCCCACACCTGCACACTGAGTAACGTACATTGAACGCCAGAGGGAATTGTTCATGCCTCACTCCGCTCCTATCGTCCCGTCTTCTGAGTCTCCCACGTCCATGATTCTATCCCGTACGCCCCTAGGTACCCAGAGTGTAGCGTCTTCTTATAACTGACAACAATGATTTTCTTGGTCTGTTTGTTTGCTTCTATTCCTGAGTTACTGTATTTAGGAGACTCGTCTCCAGCTCCATCCAAATTGCTACAAATGACATGATTTTGTCCTTTTTCATGGCTGAGTAGTATTCCACGGTGTGTGTAAACCACATTTTCGCTTTCTTTTTTTTTTTTTTGAGACAGAGTCTCGCTCTGTCGCCCAGGCTGGAGTGCAGTGGCGCGACCTCAGCTCATTGCAAGCTCCGCCTCCCGGGTTCAAGCCATTCTCCTGCCTCAGCCTCCTGAGTAGCTGGGATTAAAGGTGCTCGCCACCAGACCCAGTTCATTTTTTTTTTTCTATTTTTTGTATTTTTAGTAGAGACGGGGTTTCCCCATGTTGGCCAGGCTGGCCTTGAACTCCTGACCTCAGGTGACCTGCCCGCCTCGGCCTCCCACGGTGCTGGGATGACAGCTGTGAGTGACCGCGCCCCTGTTTCTTTTCCTTTTTAATGTGCATGTTAAATGGTTCTGAGATACTCCTGGTTCTTCTGTGGGAGTGTGATGTCCACGAGAAGGAAATGAGGGACAGCAAGCTCGGCTGTGCACGTCTGCAGGGACAGGAGTGTCTATCTCTTGTGGGAAGGAAAGAATGTTCCAGGACCAGCTCTGAATCCAGGAGGACACACCAGCTTCGGCTCCGAAGCGTTCCGAGCAGGCCAGGCTGCCGCTAATCACCCCGAATTATCCGTAAGGGGACGCATCGGGGAGCTGGCAATCCGTGGGGATAGAAGCTCATTACTTAATCACTCGCATGTTTAAATCGCATTATCGGAAAAGAAATTACTCTGGTGATCGAATTACAGATATTTATCTGCTAATCGCCCTGATTAACTGGCGATGTTAATCTGTCATTTTGAAAGCTAATATTAACAGCATCAATCTCGTCGGGAAAAAAAAAATAATAAAACAGTTTAAGGGGAATAAAACCGGGTGGATGTAAAGCACCGTGTGTCGGAGGTCTCAGATCGAGGATGCCCTTGAGTGGGGCTGCCAGGGGACCCCGCTGGCCTCTTTTGGGTTGCAAAATACCCTCGCCTTGGAATGGTTCAAGACGGGGCTACCGCTGATGGGCTCAGAGGAGCTGAGGAAAAACATGCAGGGAACATGCATTTGGAGATACATCCCACAGGTTCTGAATACAGGTCCCCCAGGGAATGCCCTGCAGGTGTATTCATGCAGTCCACGCTGGATAAAAAGATCCCCTGGAATTCCAGCAAGGAAGGATTGAGTTATCCAGCAGACACACGATGGGTTCCTCTCCCGTCCACTTGAGCCACATCGATGATGATCTCAGAGCGAGACTCCATCTCAAAAAAAAAAATTACCAAACAGTGTCCACAGAATCACGGTGTCTTTTTCAGACAACGATTGGATGATGCTCTTCTTTTTGGAAAACTAGCAAGATTTGAGGACGGGGTTTGGATTCGCTCAAGAACAGTATGACGGCAGGTTCCGGCCCTTAAGAATCCCCTCTCTACTAAAAAAAAAAATATATATATATATAAAAATCAGCCAGGCGTGGTGGTGGGCACCTGTCATTCCAGCTACGAGGGAGGGAGGCTGAGGCAGGAGAATTGCGTGAACGAGACTCGACTGGCCAGAAACGAAAAGGAATGTACCACAATCTGAAAACCAAGGAAGGCAGAGAAAAGCGTCCAGGGTGCAAACACCAACGCCGTTTGCCGAGTGATGGTTTCCAAACGTGTGACCACGGTGGGCTGCGCGGTGGCTCTCCTGAAAAAACCGTGTTGACATCCGGACGCCAGGGAATGTAGCCTGACTTGCCACAGGGCCTTTGATTTGGAAAGTGAACACGATATCCATATGGGCGCGGTGGCTCACGCCTGTCATTCCAGCACTTTGGGAGGGAGAGGCCGGTGGATCATTTGAGGTCGGCAGTTCGAGACCAGCCTGGCCAACATAGAGAAACCCCGTCTCTACTAAAAATGTAAGATTAGCCGGGCGTGGTGACACATGCCTGGAATCCCAGCTACTCGGGAGGCTGAGGCAGGAGAATCGCTTGAACCCGGGAGGCGGAGGTTGCAGTGAGCTGAGATCACACCGCTGCACTCCAGTCTGGGGGACAGAGTGAGACCCTGTCTAAAAAAAAAAAAAAAAAAAAAAAAAGACAGGCTGAGTGGGAATCCATAGGATGGTGTAACGGAATAGATGATGTTCTCCCAAAAGGTAACATCTTCATCTTGATCCCTGTTACCTTGGAATGAGACCTTCTGTGGAAAAGGGATCTTGGCAGGTGTCACTGAGGTCCAGACCTCACAATGGGGTCGTCCTGAATTATCTGGGTGTCCCCTAATTCCAATGACCTGTGTCTCCTAAGACACAGAAGAGGAGACACAGACACAGAGGAGGAGGCCACGTGGAGACGGAGGCAGAGACTGGAGTGATGCGGCCACAAGCCCAGGGATGCCTGGAGCCCCCAGGAGCTGGGAGAGGCAGGAAGGAGCCTCCCCTAAGGCCCCAGAAGAAACCCAATAAAATTGTTTTGGATTGAACTATAGTCTCCCCCAAAAGTCATGTCTACATCCTCCCTCCCTGAGCGCATGAATGGGACCTTATTCAGACATAAGGTCTTTAGAGATGTAACTAAGTGAAGGATTTTGAGATAAGATCATTCTGGAGTAGGTGAGTCCCAAATCTAATGGCAGGTGTCCTTCTAAGAGACAGAGGAGGAGACACAGACACAGAGGAGGAGGCCACGTGGAGACGGAGGCAGAGACTGGAGTGATGCGGCCACAAGCCCAGGGACGCCTGGAGCCCCCAGGAGCTGGGAGAGGCAGGAAGGATCCTCCCCTGGGGACTCCAGAGGGAACACGGCCCTGAGACTCCTGAATTTCAGACTTCTGGTCTTAAGAACTTGGACAGCATAAACTTTTATTTTTTTAGCCACCCAGTTTTGGTTTTTTTGTTTTTTTTTTTGGGGGGGGGTATTTTTTTCTTTTTATTATGGCAGCTCACTACAAACTCTGCCTCCCAGGTTCACGCCATTCTCCCGCCTCAGCCTCCCGAGTAGCTGGGACGACAGACACCTGCCACCACGCCTGGCTAATTTTTTGTATTTTTGGTTGAGACGGGGTTTCACCGTGTTAGCCAGTTGGTAAAAACAGTCTTTAAAATTTTTTTTTTAATTTTTTAAATTAAATTTTAAATTTTTTAAATTAAAAATTTTAAATTTTTTAATTAAAAAAATATTTTAACTGTTGGTAAAAATATTTCACCAACCTAGAGTTAATTTACTGACAGATCCTGCAGCCAGGGGTGGGGCTGTGGGTCCCCGAGGGCATTAAAGACAGAATATGCAGAGCGACACAGGAGAAAAGATTTCCTCGTGCTTCCGTCATGTCTGTGTTCCCGGTTCGCCGTGGTTAGGAACACATGAGTACACCCCCGTTCACCTTGGGGAGGGTAGCAAGTCAACATTTCTCTTCAGTTTCCTTCCTTGTTAAAGAATAAATCCTAAGTGTTCGACAGAATCGTTTCTTGCAAAAACGAACTTCCTTCAAGCCTCCTGGCTTTGTGCTAATATAGCGGTTAAACACCCTCCCAGGTACGTCATACTCCCTCTGCATGTCCTTGGACCCTCATCAGCATGTTTGTGCTGGACGTCCTCACAGGTACATTCCAGCTCTCAGCCTGTGCCCCTTTCCTATTTGGCATAAGCAGCTTCCTCTTCTCCTTTGTCTTTCCTTTACTTTTACCTCTTTAGAAAAGTTTTAAACGGTTAGCCGGTCGGGGTTTGAGTCTACACCGTGAGGTCTGGCTCCAGCCAACGGAGACAGGACACAGTAGCGGGGACCAACTGCGTCGGTGATAAAAATTGCTTAAAACTGCTTCCCTTCCTTGGTTCAGGTGTCCTCTCACCGTGGTTCCGTTGGTGATAAAAGCACCCTTTCTGCAGAAAGTAAAAATGACCTTGCTGAGAGAATGACATTTATGTTCGAGGGCTATTTCTTTCCGGCACCGGGGAACAAACATTCCGTGGCTAAATAGACATTTGACATATAACAGGGAATGAATCATTTTGTAGCTTACCAGACTTTGGCACGGAATCTTACAGGGAGGTAGTTTTTCTCCTACTGCAGAATTATGGCTGGCAGACAGGTTGGAGTCCTGTCTCTGATCGTATGGGGATGTGTGCCCTGGTGAGCCACAAGTCCTGGCAGGAAACGTAATTCTTGCAGAGGCACCAAAACAGGGGTTTGTCTCCATCAAAGAACCATCACTGAGAGCCTGGGCTGAGGAGCAGGCTTGGGGTACACACCCAGATGAGGAATGCAAGGTGTTTACTCCAAGCTGGATGGAAGCAAAGCCTGTATCCACAACACCTCAAGTTACCCAAAAGGGAGCAAAGTCACGTCAGTTCCTGTGTTCTGGGCGCTGTTGCCTGGGACCCACCTGAGACTGTCTGAAATCTTTGCTAAGAACATGTCACCAAGGAGATGGGGTGAACCCGTGTCCTCTTTCCTGAAAGCCTGGGACCTTCCTGAGACTATCTGAAATCTTTGCTAAGAACGTGTCACCAAGGAGATGGGGTGAACCCGTGTCCTCTTTCCTGAAAGCCGGTGACCTTCCTGACACTGTCTGAAATCTTTGCTAAGAACATGTCACCAAGGAGATGGGGGTGAACCCGTGTCCCCTTCCCTGAAAGCCTGGGACCTTCTGGAGATGGTTGTTCTCACGGAAGCATGACCTAGAGTTACTCGTAGCAATACAAGACAGAAATTTCCCCCACCTGTGATGTACGAGAATTTCCCCCATCTACAAAACACAAGAATGCGCTCCATCCTACCTTTTGGGCTATAAGACATGTGGCAGAATGTGACCGGGCGCGGTGGCTCACACCTGTAATCCTAGCACTTTGGGAGGCCGAGGCAAGAAGATCACGAACTCAGGTGATCGAGACTGTCCTGGCTAACACGGTCTCTAACAAAAATACAAAAAAAAAAAAAAAAAAAATTAGCTGGGCGTGGTGGTGGGCACCTGTAATCCCAGCTACTCGGGAGGCTGAGGCAGGAGAATCACCTGAACCCAGGGAGCGGAGGTTGCAGTGAGCTGAGATGGTGCCACCGCACTCCAGCCTGGGCGACAGAGCAAGACTCTGTCTCAAACACACAAACAAAATTTTGCAAAATGTTAAATATGAAGAAATTATGAGATCGATCTCCATACAGGACTCCTTTGAACATCTCATGGGACAGATCCAGAAAGGGAGGCAAGAAATAGCAATAAAATAGTCTTTTACGGAAAAAAGAAAAAAAAAATATCCAGCCACAAGGACAATGTCACAAACGCAATTCAAAATACATAGACACATTATCTCCCAGAGTGATTGATAGGGTTTGGCTGTGTCCCCACCCAAATCTCATCTTGAATTGTAGCTTCCATAATTTCCACCTCTTGTGGGAGGGACCTAGTGAGAAAGAATAAAATCGTGGGGGGCAGCTTCCCCCATACTGTTCTCATGGTAGAGTGAATTCCTCTTGGCCGGGTGCAGTGGCTCACGCCTGTAATCCCAGCACTTTGGGAGGCCGAGACAAGTAGATCACCTGAGATCAGGAGTTTGAGACCAGCCTGACCAACCTGGCGAAATCCCGTCTCTACTAAAAATGCAAATATTAGCCGGGCATGGTGGCAGGTGCCTGTAATCCCAGCTACTCGGGAGGCTGAGGCAGGAGAATCACTTGAACCGGGAGGTGGAGGTTGCAGTGAGCTGAGATTGAACCATTGTACTCCAGCTTGGGTGACAGAGTGAGACTCCGTCTCCAAACAAACAAACGAAACCTCTTCCCTTTGTTAATTATCCAGTTTCGGGCTTGCCTTTATCTGCAGCATGAAAACAGTAAGACAGTAATTAATATCCTTCAATAGTGATGGAGACATGTCAGAGAGCAGGCTCGACAAAAAAATACAGTCCTGTGATTTCTCTCTACAGCCTCCAAAGCGAAGACAGCCATCTCTGCTTAAGACGCAAAGTGAGTTTTAATTGACACCACAGGCTCCTTCAGTTCAGCATTGCACGACAGCACTTTTCAAGTGTCATTTGCCGTTCACAGAAATGGAGCGATGAAGAGCCACATGCTTTTCTGACCTGCGTTCACCGATACAGTCGTCCCCCAAAAAGGTGGCCCTTTCTTCACAGATCGCCACAGAAAGAGTCTCAGATTTCTCCACAGATTGTTTGTTTTCATTCTGCAATTGCATTCTGAACAGACTCTATGGGATGTATGTCATTAATAAAATATGTTGCTTTACATGCCAAACGCTCTTTCTGTGTTGTAGACATCTCAGCCAAATTGTCCTACCACACGTTACTGGTAACTTTGGATTCCCACAGCTCCTTTGGTGGACAACTGGGGGTTTGGGGTTGTGCCCATCTGTGGAGGAAAAGTTAAATATTAAATTTGAACACGGCCGGGCACAGTGGCTCACACGCCTGGAATCCCAGCACTTTGAGAGGCCAACCCCCTAGCTGGCTTCCAACCTACATGTTGGCCTCCACATCCAACTTGGACTGCAACCTGCAAACTGGCCTCCACCTCCAAGTGAGCCTCCAACCTCAAAATTGGCCTCCACCTCCCAGTTAACCTCTACCCTAAAGTTGGCCTCCAATCTCCCAACTGGATTCCACCTCCTAATTGGCCTCCAACTTACATGTTGATCTCCACATCCAACTTGGAGTCCAACCTCCAAACTGGCCTCCACCTCCAAGTTAGTCTCCAACCTCCAAATTGGCCCCCACCTCCAAGTTAGCCTCTACCATCAGGTTAGTCTCCAATCTCCCAACTGGACTCTACTTCCTAGTTGGCCTCCAACCTACATGTTGGCCTCCACATCCAAGTTGGACTCCAACCTCCAAACTGGCCTCCACCTCTAAGTTAGCCTCTAACCTCAAAATTGGCCTCACCTCCAAGTTAGCCTCCACCTTCAAATTAGCCTCCAGTCTCCCAACTGGACTCTACCCCCTAGCTGGCTTACAACCTACATGTTGGCCTCCACATCCAAATTGGACTCCAACCTCCAAACGGGCCTCCACCTCCAAGTTAGCCTCCAACCTCCTAATTGGCCTCACCTCCAAGTTAGCCTCCACCTTCAAGTTAGCCTCCAATCTCCCAACTGGACTTTACCTCCTAGCTGGCCTCCAACTACATATTGGCCTCCACATCCAACTTGGACTCCAACCTCCAAACGGACCTCCACCTCCCAGTTAGCTAATCTACCCGCTGGGAGATTATCAATCTGCTTTTTATATCAATCTGCTTATTATATCTTATTATACCTCCCAGTTGGCCTCCACCATCAAGTTGACGTCCACCTCCACATTGGCCTCCACCGTCTAGTCAACCAGCCTCTACCTCCCAGTTGGCCTCTACCTCCAAGTTGGCTGTAACCTCCAAGTTGATCTCCACCTCCAAGTTGGTCTGAACATGGTTTGGAGAACATATCAATGGGTGGATAAGAAAGTAGAGTGACCGGTGGAGAAGCTGGTGTGGCCACTTGGACATGAATGATGGACAGGGCTCCCAAGACCACATCTAAAGGCTACAGAAGAGCTGATAGCAGGCTCTGTCTGAGATAAGCCGCCGTGTCAGTTTCTACCCATGTCCACCCAGTTCTGATCCCGGTGCCCTGGGTTTGTCTATGGTCTGAACAATTTCCAAATCACTGCCTCATCTCTAGCTCATTCTCCAAGGTCACGAACCTGTGTCCTGCCTGTCCATAAGGGAAGAGTGAGATTTCTCCTTCGGTCCTTGTTCTGTCCTCAAAGCTTTGGCACACTGTCATACGAACTTTCTCTTTGCTGGCCTTTTTGTTTCTTGCACTTCAAATCTGGTGGCCCAGGAAGTGTGGGCTTTGTCCTCGACACCGATTGTCACATGTCTTCTCTACGCTCAGAATGCGCTTTTTGTACGATTAACTGGGTTTCTCTGCTTGATTCCCTCATTCTTTGCACCTTGGAAAAACCGTATGAACACAATCTTTTCTGTTCCCAGTTGTATCCGTTCTTTGATTCCCTCAAGCTCCTGCATCGCTACCTATCAGACCCGTGGAATTAGCTCCTTCTCTGATTGCTTTGTGTTATTTTTCTTACAGTTGCCGTTTCCATCTGCCCCAAAGACTCATCTCATGCAAGAAAGATGATGAAGAGGGAGACGGATTAGGGCAGAGGCCGGGCAGGGAGGTAGGAGACGTGGGTTTGTTCTAAACAAGGTGTGAGATCTGCTGTGGAAACCAAGTTACCAAGGGGTTTAGGCAACACAGCCAAGCCAGCCAAGATCCCTGGGGCTGTCCTGGGAGCGTTCCCAAGCCCGAGGCTGGACTTGGGAGGTCTAAAGAGGAATACCACAGGCTCATGTTTCACTGGCCTGTTGGGACCACGGCTAATTCCACAGCCACTTGGCTCCTTGGGAGGATATCACACCTCTCCTGGAACCCGAACCCTGCGGCCCTCCCATGATCCAGCGCCACCTCCCTAACAACCTTTGCAAGAAGAAGACATGAGGATCTTTGATCAGCTTCCTTCTTTTGTGGATGAAAATATTGAATGTCAGTAAAATGTCTCATCTATCTTTATTTATCTATCTATCTGTCTGTCTATGTATGTGTCTATCTAGTCTATCATTTATCTATCTATCTATCTATCTATCTATCTATCTATCTATCTGTGTATCTATCTATATATCTGTCCATCTATCTATGTGTCTGCCTAGTCTATCTATCTATCTATCTATCTATCTATCTATCTATCTATCTATCTATCATCTATGTATCTACCTATCTATCTATATATCTATTTATCTATGTTTATCTGTCTGTCTTCTGTCTATGTGTCTATCTATCTATTTATCTATGTCTATCTATCTATCTATCTATCTATCTATCGGTCTATCTGTGTATCTATTTATATATCTGTCTATCTATCTATCTATTGGTCTATCTATCTATGTGTGTATCTATCTATATATCTGTCTATCTAGCTATCTATCTATCATCTATTTATATGTCTTCTAGTCTATCTACTGTCTATCTATCTAGTCTATCTATCAGTGTATCTATATGTCTGTGTATCTATCTATATATCTATCTATGTGTCTATTTATCTGTCTAGTCTATCTCTCTCTCTATCATCTATCTATATGTCCATCTAATCTGTCTATCTATCTGTCTGTCTGTCTGTCTAGTCTATGTATGTATGTATGTATGTATCTATCTATCTACCTATCTATGTGTCTATCATCTATATTATCTATCTATCTATCTATCTATCTATCTATCTATCTATCTATCGGTCTAACTATCTATCTGTGTGTCTGTATATCTGTGTATCTATCTATATATCTATCTATGTGTCTATCTATCTGCGTAGTCTATCTATCTATCATCTATCTATGTGTCTATCTAGTCTATCTGTCTGTCTGTCTATCTATCTAGTCTATCTATCTATCTATCTATTGGTCTATCTATCTATATATCTATCTATCTGTGTATCTATATATCTGTGTATCTATTTACATATCTGTCTATCTATGTGTCTAGTCTATCTGTCCAGTCTATCTATCTATATATGTATGTATCTATCTATCTATGTCTATCTATCTATGTGTCTATCATCTGTCTAGTCTATCATCTATCTATATCTATCTATCTATCTATCTATCTATCTATCTATCTGTCTAGTCTATCTAGTCTATCTATCTATCTATCTAGTCTATCTATCTATCTATCTACCTATCTATCTATCTACCTATCTATGTAACTATGTGTCTCATGGATAAACTACATTTCAAAATGGCTTTGGGAGTAAAATTTTAAAAAAAAGGTAACACTTTCATGAAAAGCACCAGAAAAAAGTGGGGACTGTGCTATGGTCTAGAAGGGTCTTGACTCTTGTGGACCACTGGGGAGAAGGGAGGACAAGAAAGCAAAACACAAGGCTGAAGCTTTTCTCCAGAGAATCAAACACAACATTAAACCCTACTGGTAAGCTTCCGGGGAGGCCCGTTATGTCGGCACCCTGGAAAGCAGTTCCATCGTGGCAATTCATAAGTGATGAACGCCTCACAAAAGCACAGTTAAATCCAGCACCTGGAGTAGATGGCTGTGTGCGAAAGAGTTCCTGAAACGTCTCCATTGCTGTTCATAGCACTTGGGCATGTCAAGTTTTGGCAACCACAGGTATTTTTAAGGCTGCCCACGTGGTGATCATTTGCAAAAGAGCTGCGATGGTTAATTCTATGTGTCGACCTGATGGGGCTAAGACATGCGCAAATAGCTGGTCAAGTGGTATTTCTGGGTGCGTCTAGGACGCTGTTTCTGGAAGAGATGAGCATTTGACTTGATAGACTGAGAAAAGAAGATGTGCCCTCACGAATGTGGGCGGACATCATTCAATCCATTGAGGGCCTGAATAAAACAGGAAGCACAGAAAGGGAGAATTCTCTCTCTCCTGGAGCTGGGACATACATCTTCTCCTGCCCTAGGACATCAAGTTCCCTGAGTCTCGGGCCTTTGGATTTGAACAGGGACTTACACCACTGGTTCCTCGGTTCTTGGGTCTTCAAACTTGGACTGAATTATACCATGAGCTTTCCTAGCTCTCCAGTTTGCATGTGCTAAAACTTGGCTGCGTTATCACATAAGCCAATTCCCATAATAAATCTGCTTGTATGTATATATGTATTGATGTATGTATGTATCTATCTATCTATTATCTATCTATCTACATATCTATCTATCTATCCACCAATCCACCTATCCTATTGATCTATCAATGTATCCTTCTATTTATCCAACTATATCTCTATCTTTATTCATCTACTTTATCCATCAATCAATCAACTATCTACCCACCCATCCATCTATCCTATTGATCTATCAATCTGTTCTTCTATCATTCCATCTATCTATCCATCATCTGTCTATCCATTCACCCATCTATCCTATTTATCTATCAATCTGTCCTCCTATCTATCCACCATCTATCTACGTATCTCTCTATCCATTCATCGATTTATTCTATCGATCTATCAATCTGTCCTTCTATCTATCCATCTCCAACCATCTTTCCTGTTGATCTATCAATCTATCCTTCTATCTATCCATCTATCCATCTCCATCCACCATATCAATCAATCGATTTATCTATCCATCTATCCTATTGATGTATCAATCTATCCTCCATCTATCTATCCATCTCTACCCATCTATCCTATCAACCTATCAGTCTATCCTTCTATTTATCTATCTTTCTATGTATCTCCATTCATCTATCCAGTTGATCTATCAATGTATTCTTCTATCTATCCATCTATCTACCTACCTACCTGCCTATCTATTTTATCTAATCTATCTATCTGTCCATCTATATCTTTATCTCTATGTATCCATCCATCTTTCTATCTCTTTATCTGTCTGCCTATCTATCTATCTCTTTCTCTGTCTCTATCTATCCATCTATCTATCTATCTATCTATCTATCTATCTATCTATCTATCTATCGGTCCGTTCTTCTGTCTGTCTGTCTGTCCGTCCATCTGTCTGTCTATCTATCTATCTACCTCTGTCTGTCTAACTCTATCTATCTATCTTCTATCTATCTATCTATATATCCATTCTTCTGTCAGTTCATCTGTCCGTCCATCTGTCTGTGTATCTATCTATCTATCTATCTATCTATCTATCTATCTATCTATCTCTATCTCTCTGTCTATCCATCCATCCATCCATCTGTCCATCCATCCATCCACCTATCCATCTATCAATCCATCCATCCATCCCTCTATCTTATGCATCACAGCTGGACCCTGCAGAAGACTGAGGGTTGAGGAATGGGAGTTTCTGTTGAGGTCTGTGGGTGCAGCCATGAACCCCTCCAGTTCATGTGACTGTGTTGGGGAGAACTGGCATCACTAGGGGGAAGTCGTGACTGTGAAGAGAACAGGACCCAGTGAACTTGGAGCATCGCAAGAGTCCCGTTCACAGCACAGAGATATACTGATTTGCCACAGCAGGTGCGAGAAAAGTAAAAGACCAGGTGCAAAGTGTGCTGGGGCTGTCTGATGTCAAACCCCAGCTAACAGGCAGTATCAGGACATCATGGACAGCAGGACCTCAAGACGTGGGATGGGGTCTGCTGGTATCTGTACGTTTGAGAGCTTTATTTTATTTTATATTATTTTATATTATTTTATTCTATCTATCTATCTATCTATCTATCTATCTATCTATCTATCTAGATATGTATCTATCTTGGGTTCTGAACCCTTCAACACAGACTCTCTCTGAGAAAAAACAGGCCGGGCACAGTGGCTCACGCCTGTAATCCCAGCACTTTGAGAGGCTGAGGCTGGTGGATGACCTGAGGTCAGGAATTGGAGACCAGCCTGGCCAACATGGAGAAACCCCGTCTCTACTAAAAATACAAAAATTAGTAAATTAATTAAAAATTAAATTATAAATTAAAAAATAAAATTAAAAATTAAAAAATAAATAAATATGAAGTTGGTAACTAAAAAAAAAATCAAACTTTACTAGATAGAAGAAGAACTGCTCATGAAAAAGAAAACAAACCTACAAATCACAATTTAAAATTATAAAAATATGAACATTTACATGAAAATGCTCTGTCTTACCAATAAGAAAGCTTATTAGTTAAAAGAAAAGAAATTGCATGTCTGTATATGCACGTATGTATGAGGGTGTGTGTTTCTGTACATGTGTACGTTTGCGGTTGTCTTCATCCACCAAAAGGCAAACTTTTTTTTTTTTTTTGAGACAGAGTCTTGCTCTGTCACTCAGGCTGTAGTGCAGTGGCGCGATCTCGGCTCACTGCAATCTCCGCCTCCCAGTTTCAAGCAATTCTCCTGCCTCAACCTCCCGAGTAGCTGGGATGACAGGTGCCCACCACCACCCCTGGCTAATTTTTTGTATTTTCAGTAGAGACGGGGTTTCCCCATGTTGGCCAGGCTAGTCTTGAACTCCCAACCTTAGGTGATCCGCCCACTTCGGCTTCCCAAAGTGCTGGGATTACAGGCGTAAACCACCGCACCTGATCTAAACCTTTTTTAAAAAAAATTGGGATAAAATTCGTCTATCTCCTTCTAGAACATTCTCTTCAACCCGAGGAGACCCTGCACCCATTATCAGTCATGCCCATTTCCTCTCCCCACACTAAGTTTCTCGAAGTTGGTGACTTTGTGTATCTTTCCTCCACAACAACCATTCTCCTTCGCTTTTCTTTTTTTTTTGAAACGGAGTCTTGCTCTGTTGCCCAGGCTGGAGTGCAGTGGCATGACCTCAGCTCACTGCAACCTCTGCCTCCCAGGTTCAAGCAATTCTCCTGCCTCAGCCTCCCGAGTAGCTGGGATGACAGGGGCACACAACCACGCCCAGCTAATGTTTGTATTTTTAGTAGAGATGGGATTTCACCTTGTTGGCCAGGATGGTCTTGATCTCTTGACCTTGTGGTCCACCCTCCTCAGCCTCCCAAAGTGCTGGGATTACAAGGGTGAACCACCCCACTTGGCCCCCTCGCTTCTTTAATAAGATCCTGACTTCCTTTACAGGATACTGCCCCAACGCGGGGGAGGTACCAGGCGGATTGATCTGTTCCCCGTTTCTGGTGGCCAAGCTTCAGACTTGGTAAAGTGTGTGGGAGAAGCAAGGCAAAAGAGGAACTGGGAGAAAACTCTCTTTGCCTACACTCTGCCTTCCTGGTAGGAATGCTGTCTTAAGGATGTGATGTACGGAGCTTCAGCAGCCACTTTGTGACTATGAGAAAACTCTGCTGTGTTCACACTCTTCCTTCCTGCCGGGAATGCTGTCTTGAGGGTGTGATGTCCGGAGCTTCAGCAGCCACTTTGAGACTATGAGAAAACTCTGCTTTGTCCATGGCCTCTCTTCATTCTAGAGATGATCTCTTGAGGGTGTGATGTCCGGAGCTTCAGCAGCCACTTTGTGACTACGAGAAAACTCTTCTGTGCCCACACCCTTTCTTCCTCCCAGGCATGCTCTCTTGAGGGTGTGATGTCCGGAGCTTCAGCAACCACTTTGAAACTATGAGAAAACTCTGCTATGCCCATGGCCTCACTTCCTGCTAGGGATGCTGTCTTGAGGGTGTGATGTCTGGAGCTTCAGCAGCTACTTTGTGAGTATGAGAAAACTCTGCCATGCCCATGCCCTCACTTCCTGCTAGGGATGCTGTCTTGAGGGTGTGATGTCTGGAGCTTTAGCAGCCACTTTGTGAGTATGAGAAAACTCTGTTGTGTGCATGCCTTTCCTTCCTGCTAGCAATGCTCTCTTGAGGGCATGATGTATGGAGCTTCAGTATTGACTTTGTGATTGTGAAAAAACTCTCTTGTGCCCATGGCCTCCCTTCCTGCTAGGAATGCTCTCTTAAGGGCATGATGTCTGGAGTTTCGGCAGCCACTTTGTGAGTATAAGAAAACTCTGTTGTGCCCATGCCTTTCCTTCCTGCTAGGAATGCTCTTTTGAGGGCAGGACGTTCAGAGCTCCAGCAGCTACTTTGTGACTATGATGCACACTATCAGACTGTGAGGCGTTACCATGCAGGAGGATGTCATTACCTGTTCTTTATTTGCATTACTGTTCTTTTATTTGCATTACCTGTTCTTTATTTGCATTACTCTCCATTCTTTATTTGCACGAATGGCCTAGATTTCTCTGCCCGCATCACTGCAGCAAACACTCTATGGGACTTTGGCAGGAGCAAGAAATATTTGCACTTCTCGTCTCCTCAGTTCCTCCCTGCCCTTCGTGCTGCTGTGATGATAGGTCTGTGGTATGGAATATTCCTTCTCCCCAGACTGCAGCAGGTACCTGGAACACAGCCATTCCTCCTAGCACCTCTGTTTGGTACTTTTCATCTCTAGGAATGGAGTGGGGAAATCTGCCTGCCCAGGTGTAGCCATACAGAGTAGCTAATGAAATTCATGCATAAGAGTGTATGCGTCATTAAGCCCCTTTTAAGATTTCCATTCCTCCAACTTCTTCTAAAGAACAGCATACCAGCTGGGTGCAGTGGCTCACGCCTGTCATCCCAGCACTTTGGGAGGCCAAGGCGGGCGGATCACCTGAGGTCAGGAGTTTGAGACCAGCCTGGCCAACATGGTGAAATCCTGTCCATACTAAAAATAAAAAATTAGCCAGGTGTGGTGGCACGGACCTGTAGACCTAGCTCCTTGGGAGGTCGAGGCAGAAGAATCCCTTCAACCCGGGAGGCAGAGGTTGCAGTGAGCTAAGATCGTACTACTGCACTCCAGCCTGGGCGACAGAGAAAGACTCCATCTCAAAAAAAAAAAAAAAAAAAAAAAGTACAGCATACCTCCTGCATCCATTTGTTCCAGCGCCAGACACAATGAGGTGCTGTTCAAATCCTAAGTTATTTCTCTTCCGGCAAAGAAGAAATGGCGCCTTCTGTTTTATTAGGTAGCCCATAAATTACCTTTTTGTAGGCGACCCAATGTTGACATGTCACCTGCATTCTTGTCTACACCAGCACCTCTTTTCCTTCCAATTTCTGTAAGGGGGTCTTTTTTCGCCCCCCCCCCCCGCATCATGCATTGGCCAGCTACCCACTTAAGTAGCTTCTCAGAAACCCTTTGAAGTTCTGAAGTGTCTGCTAATAACACGCCCTTCCATCAAGGCTGTGTCTCCCATAATTCTTTCCAATGCAACCATCTTCCTTCTGCTCCCATCACATGTGTTTATAATCATTGAACACTCACAGCCTGTTGGAGCGGCCCATCGTCTCTGCAACCCACAGAGCTGCTCTTCTGAATGCTGTCCAATGTCATTTACACCGGGTTTTAAATGCATTTTTCCTCTAGCATTCTTGGTTCTTTTAGGATCTCTCTCTCTCTCTCTCTCCTTTTTTTTTTCCCTCTTGTACATTATTTCCTTTGTTTTATGTATGTTGGAAACTCAGACCTTTTTGCAAGGATTCCATTTACCAAGATGCAGACAGCAGTCGTAAAAGATGATGGTGGCTTTCAGAATGGAAAAAAAAAAAATTACAAAAGAATTCTTCAACATTTGGCCATGTCATGACTGATTTTTAAAAATGCAATCATTTTATGTTTGTCTTTAACTCTAGCGTTTTTACCAGTGGGTTTAAATATTTGATAGATTTATATTTTAAACCTTTTAGGCCGGGTACGGTGGTGCATGCCTGTCATCCCAGCACTTTGGGAGGCTGAGGTGGGTGGATGGCCTGAGGTCAGGAGTTCGAGACTGGCCTGGCCAATATGGAGAGACCACACTGAAGCACCACCTGGCCAGGCACGATGGCTCATGCCTATAATCCCAGCCCTTTGGGAGGCTGACGCGGGTGGATCACCTGACGTCATGAGTTCAAGACCATCCTGGCCAACATGGAGAAACCCTATCTCTGCTAAAAATACAAACATTAGCCAGGTGTGGTGGTGTGCACCTGTAATCCCAGCTGCTCAGGAGGCTGAGGCAGGAGGATCACTTGAGCCCAGGAGGCGGAGGTTGCAGTGAGCCGAGATCGTGCTATTGCACTCCAGCTTGGGAGACAGAGTGAGATTCTTATCTCAAATAAAGAAATACATAGATAAATAAAATAAGCTACTCTCCTACACTAGTCTGCTTCTTTCTGGGTAGTGCCTTCACTTCTCTCTGACCCTTAGTCAACGCCTTTAGGAATCTGTAATCAATATATTTGTAATGAATCGCCACCAGCTGTCCATCGTGCCAATGACTCCCATTGAATTTAGTTCCAAGGGTGAGATGCCCCCGTTTTCTGAAGAATTTCTTCCTCCTTGTGCCTTTTGGACCAAATCAAAATATCCAATCTCAATGCCAGGGCTGGGATCATTGATGTTTAGCACATGGGTTTTTAACATATGCCACGGGTTGCATTTTTCTAAAATACATGGTCCAGCAGTGCCTAAGAGCACTGTCTTTGCCCCTAAACCCACAGAGCGAGGCATAGGACACAGGATCAAATGCACACACATGTGCACACACACACACACACATGCACTTCTTTGCTTAACTACATGAGGAAAATCATTCTGTGCTTCTTAAAAATGACTCATCGGCAGGGCACAGTGGCTCATGCCTGCAATCCCAGCACTTCGGGAGGCCGAGGCAGGTGGATGACCTGAGGTCAGGAGTTCGAGACCAGCCTGGCCAACATGGTGAAACCCCGTCTCTACTAAAAATACAAAAATTAACTGGGCGTGGTGGCGGGTGCTTGTAATCCCAGCTACTTGGGAGACTGAGGCAGGGGAATGGTGTGACCCCGGGAGGCAGAGGTGGCAGTGAACTGAGATCGCACCACTGCACTCCAGCCTGGGCAACAGAGTGAGACTCCGTCTCAAAAAAAAAAAAAAAAAAAAAAAAGGCAGGTTTGGTTATGGGAAAGCTAAACATTTAGGGGCATGTCCTAAATTCCGGCAGCAGGGGAAGGAAGATCAGGTGAGGGGGCCTTTCTCTGGCACAGAACTCACTGATGTCTGACGCCGTTTCTATGAAACGTGTCCAACGGGCAAACCCACAGAGACAGGAAGAGAATTTGTGGCTCTCAGGGTTTGGGGAGGAGGATGAGTCATGACTGCTTCATAGAAATGAGGGCTCCCTTTGAAGGGAATGAAGATTTTCTCCAACTACATAGAAGGGGTGGTCGTACAACACGCTCAATGTGCTAAATGCCCTGTTCGTATAATTTAAAATAACTAACTTCATGTGACATAATTTTTCTTTGTGGTATTTTTTTTTTTTTTTTTTTTTTTGAGATGGAATCTTGCTCTATCACCCAGGCTGGAGTGCAGTGGTGCAATCTTGGCTCGCTACAACCTCCGGCTCCCGGGTTCAAGCGATTCTCCTGCCTCAGCCTCCTGAGTAGCTGAGATTACAGGCACCTGCCCCCACACCAGTATTTTTAGCAGAGATGGAGTTTCTCCATGTTGGCCAGGCTGGTCTCAAACTCCTGACCTCAAATGATCTGCCCACCTTGGGCTCCCAAACTGCTACAATGACAGGCGTGAGCCACTGTGCCTGGCTGTGTGATGTGTGTAAGGCTTTATTTGATAATTGTGACTATTTCACACAGACATGAGAGTATGGGGTATGCAACAAGTCTTTTTAAAAACAGAGGTAAGTGATGTGAATTTTACCTTTATTTAAAAAAAAAACTTGTTGCATGCCTCATACTCACATGTTTGGGTGAAATAATCACAATTATCAAATACAAACTTGTACAGGGATATTCATAGCAGTGGTCTTCACAGTAGCCAAAAAGTAGAAACAGCCTTACTGTCCATCTATGAATAAATGGGTAAACACAGCATGGTTCATCCATGCAATGCAATATTATAATGGAATATTATGCAGCCTGGAAAAGGAACAAGGCTCTGACAAAAGGCTGCAACTGACAAAAGGCTGCAACATAAATGCATTCTTGGAAACAGCCCTACTGCCCATCTATGAAGGAATGATAAACAGGGCATGGTTAATCCATGCAATGGAATATTATGCAGCCTTGAGAAGGAACAAGGCTCTGACAAAAGCTGCAACAGGAATGGATTTTTGGAACAGCCCTACTGCCAATCTATGAAAGAATGGATAAAACACAGCATGGTTCATCCACGCAATGCAATTTTATAATGGAATATTATGTAGCCTGGAAAAGGAATAAGGCTCTGACAAAAGACTGTACCGCGAATAAATTTTTGGAAACAGTCCTACTGCCCATCTATGAATGAGTGATGAACACGATGTGGTTCATCCACGCAATGCAATATTATAATGGAATATTATGCAGCCTGGAACAGGAACAAGGCTCTGACAAAAGACTGTACCGCGAATAAATTTTTGGAAACAGTCCTACTGCCCATCTATGAATGAGTGATGAACACGATGTGGTTCATCCACGCAATGCAATATTATAATGGAATATTATGCAGCCTGGAACGGGAACAAGGCTCTGACAAAAGACTGTACCACGAATAAATTTTTGGATACAGTCCTACTGCTCATCTATGAATGAGTGATGAACACGATGTGGTTCATCCACGCAATGCAATATTATAATGGAATATTATGCAGCCTGGAACAGGAACAAGGCTCTGACAAAAGACTGTACCACGAATAAATTTTTGGATACAGTCCTACTGCTCATCTATGAATGAGTGATGAACACGATGTGGTTCATCCACGCAATGCAATATTATAATGGAATATTATGCAGCCTGGAACAGGAACAAGGCTCTGACAAAGGCTGCAATGTGAATGAATCTTTGGAAATCGCCCTAATGCTCATCTATGAAGGAATGATAAACACAGCATCGTTTATCCATGCAATGGAATATTATGCAGTCTGGAAAAGGAATAAGGCTCTTACAAAAGGCTGCAACATGAGTGAATTTTGGAAACAGCCCTACTGCCCATCTATGAAAGAATGATAAACACAATGTGGTTCATCCATGCAATATTATAATGGAATATTATACAGCCTGGAAAAGGAACAAAGTTCTGAAAAAGACTGCAATGTGAATGAATTTTTGGAAACAGCCCTACTGCCTATCTATGAATGAATGATAGACACAATGTGGTTCATCCATGCAATGCAATATTATAACGGAATATTATGCAGCCTTGAAAAGGAACAAGACTCTGACAAAAGCTGCAACATGAAAGAATTTTTAGAACAGCCCTACTACCCATCTATGAATGAATGGATAAACACAGCATGATTCGTCCATGCAATGGAATATTACAATGGAATATTATGCAGCCTTGAAAAGGAATGAGACTCTAACAAAGGCTGCAATGTGAATGAATTTTTGGAAACAGCCCTACTGTTCATCTATGAAGAAATGATAAACACAGTGTGATTCACCCATGCAATGGAATATTATGCAGCCTGGAAAAGGAACAAGGCTCTGACAAAGGCTGCAACTTGAATGAATATTGGAAACAGCCCTACTGTCCATCTGTGAATGAATGATACACACAATGTGGTTCATCCATGCAATGCAATATTATAATAGAATATTATGCTGCCTGGAAAAGGAACAAGGCTCTGACAAAAGTTGCAACATGAATGAATTTTTGGAAACAGCCCTACTGCCCATCCATGAAGGAATAAATAAACAAAGCATGGTTCATCCACGCAATGGAATATTATGCAGCCTGGAAAGGGAACAAGGCTCTGACAAAAGGCTGCAACATGAATGAATTTTTGGAAACAGCCCTATGCTCATGTAAGAAGGAATGATAAACACAGTGTGCTTCATCCATGCAATGCAATATTATAACGGGATATGATGCAGCCTTGAAAAGGAACGAGGCTCTGACAAAAGGCTGTAACATGAACGAATTTTGGAAACAGCCCTACTGCCCATCTATGAAGGAATGGATAAATACAGCATGGTTCATCCATGCAATGGAATATTATGCAGCCACAAAAAGGAACAAGGCTCTGACAAAGTCTGCAACATGAATGAATTTCTGGAAACAGCCCTACTGCCCATCTTTGAATGAATGATAAACACAGCATGGTTTATCCATGCAATGGAGTATTATGCAGCCTTGAAAAGGAACAAGGCTCTGACAAAGGCAGGGACAGGCTGCAACGTGAATGAATTTTTGGAAACAGCCCTACTGTCCATCTATGAAAGAATGATAAACACAGTGTGGTTCATCCATGGAATGCAATATTATAATGGAATATTATGCAGCCTTGAAAAGGAACAAGGCTCTGACAAAAGGCTGCAACATGAATGAACTTTGGAAACAGCCCTACTGCCCATCTATGAAGGAATGAGTAAATACAGCATGGTTCATCCATGCAATGGAATATTATGCAGCCAGGCTCTGACAAAGGTTGAAACGTGAATGAATTTTGGAAACAGTCCTACTGCCCATCTATGAAGGAATGATAAACACGGTGTGATTCATCCATGCAATGGAATATTATGCAGCCTGGAAAAGGAAGAAGGCTCTGAAAAAAGCTGCAACTTGTATGAATTTTGGAAACAGCCCTACTGCTCATCTACGAAGGAATGGATAAACCCAGCATGGTTCATTCACGCAATGCAGTGTTATAATGGAATATTACGCAGTCTGGAAAAGGAATACAGCTCTGACAAAAGGCTGTAATATGAATGAATTTTTGGAAACAGCCCTACTGCCCACCTACAAATAAATGATAAACACAGCATGGTTCATCTGTGCAATGCAATACTACAATGGAATATTATGCTGCCTGGAAAAAGAACAAGGCCATGACAAAGGCTGCAATGTCAATGAATTTTGGAAACAGCCCAACGCCCAACTGTGAATGGATGGATAAACACCACGTGATTCATTCATGCAATGCAATATTATAATGGAATAGTATGCAGCCTGAAAAAGGAACGAGGCTCTGACAAAGGCTGCAATATGAATGAATTTTTGGAAACAGCCCAACGCCCAACTGTGAACGAATGGATAAACAGCACATGATTCATCCATGCAATCCAATATTAAAATGGAATATTATGCAGCCTTGAAAAGGAACGAGCTTCTGACAAAGGCTGCAATGGGAATGAATTTTTTGAAACAGCCCTCCTGCTCATCTATGAAGGAATGATAAACACTGCATCATTTATCCATGCAATGGAATATTATGCAGTCTGGAAAAGGAACAAGGCCCTGACAAAGGCTGTAAACATGAATGAATTTTGGAAACAGCCCTACTGCCCATCTGTGAAAGAATGATAAACACACTGTGGTTCATCCATGCAATATTATAATGGAATATTATGCAGCCTGGAAAAGGAACAAGGCTCTGATGAAAGACTGTAACATGAATGAATTTTGGAAACAGCCCTACTGCCCATCTATGAAAGAATGATAAACACAATGTGGTTCATCCATGCAATATTATAATGGAATATTATGCAGCCTGGAAAAGGAACAAGGCTCTGACAAAAGGCTGTAATGTGAATGAATTTTTGGAAACAGCCCTACTGCCCACCTACAAATAAATGATAAACACAGCATGGTTCATCTGTGCAATGCAATACTACAATGGAATATTATGCTGCCTGGAAAAAGAACAAGGCCATGACAAAGGCTGCAATGTCAATGAATTTTGGAAACAGCCCAACGCCCAACTGTGAATGGATGGATAAACACCACGTGATTCATTCATGCAATGCAATATTATAATGGAATAGTATGCAGCCTGGAAAAGGAACAAAGCTCTGACAAAGACTGCAATATGAATGAATTTTTGGAAACAGCCCAATGCCCAACTGTGAACGAATGGATAAACAGCACGTCATTCATCCATGCAATCCAATATTATAATGGAATATTATGCAGCCTTGAAAAGGAACGAGCTTCTGACAAAGGCTGCAATGGGAATGAATTTTTTGAAACAGCCCTACTGCCCATCTATGAAGGAATGATAAACACTGCATCATTTATCCATGCAATGGAATATTACGCAGTCTGGAAAAGGAACAAGGCCCTGACAAAGGCTGTAAACATGAATGAATTTTGGAAACAGCCCTACTGCCCATCTGTGAAAGAACGATAAACAGACTGTGGTTCATCCACACAATATTATAATGGAATATTATGCAGCCTGGAACAGGAACAAGGCTCTCATGAAAGACTGTATCATGAATGAATTTTTGGAACCAGTCCTACTGCTCATCTATGAATGAATGATAAACACAGTGTGGTTCATCCACGCAATGCAATATTATAATGGAATATTATGCAGCCTGGAACAGGAACAAGGCTCTGACAAAGGCTGCAATGTGAATGGATTTTTGGAAATAGCCCTAATGCTCATCTATGAAGGAATGATAAACAAAGCATCATTTATCCACACAGTGGAATATTATGCAGTCTGGAAAAGGAATAAGGCTCTGACAAAAGGCTGCAACATGAATGAATTTTTGGAAACAGCCCTACTGCCCATCTATAAAGGAATGGATAAACACAGCATGGTTCATCCATGCAATGGAATATTATGCAGCCTTGAAAAGGAACAAGGCTCTGACAAAGGCAGAGACAGGCTGCAACACGAATGAATTTTTGGAAACAGCCCTACTGCCCATCTATAAAGAATGGATAAACACAGTGTGGTTCATCCACACAATGCAATATTATAATGGAATATTATGCAGCCTTGAAAAAGAGCGAGGCTCTGACAAAAGGCTGAGCGAGGCTCTGACAAAAGGCTGCAATGTCGATGAATTTTGGAAACAGCTGTACTGTCCATCTGTGAAGGAATGAAGAAACACAGCATAGTTCATCCATGCAATGGAATATTATAATGGAATATTATGCAGCCTGGAAAAGGAACAAGGCTCCGACAAAGACTGCAACATGAATGCACCTTGAAGACATCATGCTCAAGGGAGTGAAGCCTGTCACAGGCACAAAAGGTCACGTAGTGTGTGATTCCCTTTCTATGAAATGTGCAGAACGGACAAACCCCTAGAGAAAGATAGTGGATTTGTGGGTGCCAGGGCCTGGTGGGGGGCAGAAATGGGAGTGACTGCTTAATGCATACAGGGTGTGCTTTTGGGGGTGATGAGAATGTTCTGGACCTAGAGATTGGTGATGGTTGTACAACATTGTGAATGCACTAGATGTCACTGACCCACTGAGTTTAACACAGTTATAAGGCTGAATTTTATACATTTCTGTTTTGCCACTCTAAAAAAGAACGTGCATTCTGAGTTTTCTTTTTCAATAGGTGAGAGATTGGGTAAAGAATCTTCCAGAATGGCTCGGCGCGGTGACTCATGCCTGTCATCCCAGCACTTTGGGAAGCCAAGGTGGGTGGATCACCTGAGGTCAGGAGTTCGAGACCAGCCTGGTCAACATGGCAAAACCCTGTCTCTGCTAAATATACAAAAAAATTAGCCAGGCCTAGTGGTGCACGCTTTAATCCCAACTACTCGGGAGGCTGAGGCAGGAGAATCGCTTGAACCTGGGAGGCAGAGGTTGCAGTGAGCTGAGATTTTGCCATTGCACTCCAGCCTGGAGGACAGAGCAAAAACTCTGTCTCAGAAAAAAAAAGAAAAGAAAAGAATATTCCAGAATGCTCGCCTTCTACACACGCTACCTCACTCTTGCTGGTTGACCTAGAATCCAACATTTTTTTTTCTTTTCTTTTCTTTTTTCCAAATGCAATCCAAAAATACAAGCTGAAACAGGCCACAGTTGCCCCTTATAAAGTGTGGTTGGTTTAATAGAGTTGAACTTCCACTTTTACTGACTTATTTTCATACCCAGAACGAATTACGCGGTTTCACATTTAGACGTCCAAAGCCTGCAGGCATTACAGTGCTTTGTGCTGAATGTTGTTGTAATTCGGAGGGGTGGGGGCGTCCACTGGCGTAATTGACGCTCTCACCCGTAATTGACACTCTAACTTGAAACATATTTTCTTGATAAAAAGTGTTTCATTCACGTTGCTATCTTTGTGGGAGGCGTGTTCCTTTTCCGGGCTGCATAATATTCCATTATGAGTCTGCGGTTTCTGTGAGGGGATCACCCAAAGAGCCATAACAAAACAAAATGAAATTCAGCACTGTAATCACAGACCAGAGTGTTGCTGTTTACTTTGGCACAATTAAGAGTCTAAGCTGTTTCTGGGGGGCCCTGATATTCATTTTTCTACTGCTGGAGACCTTGTTGGGTAATCTCAACGTCCCA
Organism: Macaca nemestrina; assembly: GCF_043159975.1. Taxonomy (NCBI): domain Eukaryota; kingdom Metazoa; phylum Chordata; class Mammalia; order Primates; family Cercopithecidae; genus Macaca; species Macaca nemestrina. Next base: position 835,307 of record NC_092146.1, read on the forward strand.
AAGGCCAGAAGAGAAAGGGTGGAAACGATTTGACATTCTCTGGCCCGAGATAACTGGAGAATTACCCGATGATCCAGAATCACGTGGGTAAAAAAGGAGTTTGGGAAACTTTCGCTGTTTTAGTTTGTCCTTGGTTTTTCAGACGGAGTTTCACTCTGTCGCCCAGGCTGGAGTGCGGTGGTGCGATCTCAGCTCACTGCAACCTCCACCTCCAGGGTTCAAGCGATTCTCCTGCCTCAGCCTCCCTCGTAGCTGGGATTACAGGTGTATGCTACTGTACCCGGTTAATTTTTATAGTTTTAGTAGAGATGGGGTTTCGCCATGTTGGCCAGGCTAGTCTCGAACTCCTGACCTCAGGCGATCTGCCTGTCTCGGCCCCCCAAAGTGTGGGGATTACGGGTGTGAGCCACCACACTTGGACCGGCTAATTCTTTTTTTTTTTTTTTAGACAGTCTTTCTCTGTCGCCCAGGCTGGAGTACAGTGGCACCATCTCGGCTCACTGCAACCTCCGCCTCCAGGGTTCAACCAATTCTCCTGCCTCAGCCTCCCGAGTAGCTGGGATTACAGGCGCCCGCCACCACGCCTGGCTAGTGTTTGTATTTTTAGTAGAGACAGGGTTTCACCATGTTGGCCAGGCTGGTCTCGAACCCCTGACCTCAGGTGATCCTCCCGCCTCGGCCTCCCAAAGTGCTGGGATGACAGGCGTGAGCCACTGCACCCGACCAAGTCTGGGAAAACTCTGACAAATAGGTCGCTTTCCCTAGGAGTTGGTGGTACCAAATGACTGCTGACAAATTATTTCAGGGTGAAATCGAGCCGGTTGTCACTTCTCGTCACCAAGAAATAAGGCTGACACTTGGCTCGTCTTCCGTATGGTTTGGTGTCTTCTTGGCCTGGCACGACCCTGACCATCTCCCTGTCAGATCCACCCTCCTCGTTGGGCTTGAAGCAGACCCCATCCCTTGTCAAACCTCATAGCAGGCCGGGCGTGGCTGCTGAGGCCTCTGATCAAAACATTTTGAGAGGCTGAGGCAGGAGGATTGCTTGAGACTCTACGCTCACGGCCAGCCTAGGCAACACAGTGAGTCCCCGTCTCTACAAAAAAAAAAATAATAATAATGAAAAAAGAGCTGGGCATGGTAGTAAGTGCCTGTGGTTCCAGGTACTCAGGAGGCTGAGGGAGGAGGATTGCTGGAGCCCAGGAGGTTGAGGCTGTAGGGAGCTATGATAAGGCTGGTGCACTGCAGCCTGGACAACAGAGCAAGACCCTGCTTTTCTTCTTCAAAACACACACACACACACACAAACTCCATAGGAATTATGGTCCACATAGGATGGGGTTTTTTTTGTTTGTTTTTGTTTTTTTTGTTATTTTATTTTATTTTATTTTACTTTACTATTGTTTTGTTTTATTTTATTTTATTTTATTTTATTTTATTTTATTTTATTTATTTTATTTTTGAGACAGAGTCTTGCTGTGCTCCCCCGCCTGGAGTGCAATGGCGCAATCTCAGCTCACGGCAACCTCCGCTTTCCCAGTTCAAGTGATTCTCCTGCCTCAGCCTCCCAAGTGGCTGGGATGACAGGCACCTGACACCACGTCCGGCTAACTTTTGTATTTTTAGTAGAGATGGGGTTTCGGCCTGTTGGCCAGGCTGGTCTCGAACTCCTGACCTCAAATGATCCACCCACCTCGGCCTCCCAAATTGCTGGGATTACAGGTGTGAGCCACCGCACCCGGCCTTTCTTTTTTGTGAGTATTTTAACGCTGGTGGGACTCAGGAGCGGCTGCTCTATGCAGCCAAGGACAATCACTCCTTTCCTTTGGATTTTTTTACATTTTAATTTTAATTTGTATACGTAGCAGGACGAGCCACAGACAAAACTCCTCAGACACCGGATGAAAGAAGGAAGAGATTTTTTATTCGGCCGGGAGCGTCGGCAGACGCGTCTTAAGAGCCGAGCTCCCCGAAAAAGAAATTCTTGGCCTTTTTAAAAGCCTGCAACTCTAAGGGGTCCACGTGAAAGGGTCGTGATAAATCAAGCAAGCGTGGGAAACGTGACTGGGGGGGCTACCTGTGTCAACTAACAGAACAAAAAGTTTTACAGTGCTTTTTTCATACAGCGTCTGGGATTTACAGATAACACAAGCAGTTTAGGCCAGTGGTTGATGTTATTATTATCATCACTTTTTTTTTTTAAACTCCTAGGGCCGCGTGGCGGTGCCAAGGTTGTCTGGCTATTTATCTTACTTTTGTTTCTTTCTAACTTTTCGCTTTCTCTCTTTCCTCCTGTCTCGTGAACTAGGCAAGGTCGGGGGGAGGAGGGCAGCAGGAGTAGTATCGGTCTCCTTCCTTATACAGATGTACGGGTTCCAGTTGCAGGTTCCTCCCATGGACATTGTGTGTGGTGGTGACGTCTCAGCTTTTCCGCATCACCAAAGGTTTTGTTCAATCCCCAAAGCATTGATTCCAGGTACGGTTTGAAACCATTTTTTCCGGATAAATGTTAACTTGTTAAGTAAAGTAAGCCTCAACAGGAAAAAATAATAATAATAATAATACCTTTGGACTTATCAAGCATGACAGAAATCCATTGCCTCTCCTACCCCATCCAGCCCCGTGCGCCACTCCCCACCACCCAAGGTGACTCTGTGTGGACTTTGATATCCTTCACGATATATTTTATATCGTGTTCTGCTCAATGAGGGGAAAACAAATATTTGTGTGCTTATGCCTTGGAGAACCAGGGTGAGGCCTCAGAGCAGACGCCCATCAATGTGTTAGAAGCTGTTTACTGAGGTCCTACTATGTCCAAAGTTCTGAGTGGCAGGTTGTGAGGAAGAATGAATGATTTCACTTCTGAAATCTCCTGTCCCTACTGGACGGATCCAACATGGGACAGATACAGAAAGGAGATACCGGCCGGGCGCAGTGGCTCACACCTGTCATCCCAACACTTTGGGAGGCCGAGGTGGGCGGATCATGAGGTCAGGAGTTCGAGACCAGCCTGGCCAACATGGAGAAACCCCATCTCTACTAAAAACACAAAATTAGCCGGGCGTGGTGGCGGGTGCCTGTCATCCCAGCTACTCAGGAGGCTGAGGCAGAAGAATCGCTTGAACCCGGGAGGCAGAGGTTGCAGTGAGCCGAGATTGCACCACTGCGCTCCAGCCTGGGCAACAAGAGTGAAACTCTGTCTCAAAAAAAAAAAAGAAGATAAAAAAGAAAGGACATATCAATAGTCCCAAACCACAGTACGGCAGGTGGTCAAGACAGAGAATTTTGTGAACTCCAGGAAAAATTTATTTTTGCAAAAATTCATCTAGCAAAGGTGTAGCAGAGAACAGAACAGAGTCCCAGAGAGGAATAGAAGACAGGGCACTCAGGGACCTCCCCAGACAGTCTGGGTTATAAATATAAATATAAAATATAAATAAATATAATATAATAAATATAAATATAAAATAAATATAATATAATATATAATATATATTTTTAATATAAAATATAAAATAAATATTATAAATATAAATATAAATATAAAAAATTAGCTGGGTGTGTGGCCTGTAGTCCCAGCTGCTCGGGAGGCTGAGGCAGGAGAATCGCTTGAACCCAGGAGGCGGAGGTTGCAGTGAGCTGAGATCGCGCCACTGCACTCCAGACTGGGTGACAGAGCGAGACTCCATCTCAAAAAAAAAAAAGCACAAGATGAGGGTGGACTGAAGTTTTCACTGTGGTCTAAATATTTGAGTCTCCCCCAAATTTCTATGTTGAACCTTCATCCTTAAGAGGATAATGTTAGGATCTGAGGCTTTTGGAGAAGTGAACAGTTTATGAGGGTAAAGCCCTCATAAATGGGGTGAGGGCCTTTATAAAAGGCTGTCGGGCCCAGTGGCTCACGCTTGTAATCCCAGCACTTTGGGAGGCCGAGGCGGGCGGATCACCCGAGGTCAGGAGTTCGAGACCAGCCTGGTGAATGTGATGAAACCCCGTCTCCACTAAAAATACAAAAATAAGCAGGGCGCGGTGGCGGGTGCCTGTAATCCCAGCTACTCTGGAGGCTGCGGCAGGAAAATCGCTGGAACCCAGGAGGTGGAGGTTGCAGTGAGCTGAGATCATGCAACTGCACTCCAGCCTGGGAAACAAGAGCAAAATTCCATCCCCCAAACAAAAACACAAACAAACAAACAAACAAAACCAAAAACACAAGAGAGAGAGCTCAGTCTTATTCCCGCAGAGGTGACCAATGAGAGGCATGAAGGATCAGGCAAATGGGGTTTTGCAGACTGCATAGGAGTTTGCCAGGGAGATTTCAGAGAGTTTGTGGAGAGGGATCAATACTTGCAAACACCTAGAGGTGTGGTTGTGGGCACCTTTAATGGGAATAGCAGAAAGCGGGTTGTATGAAGACAGAATCAAAGGAAAATATTATTTCTCCCAACAAAGCAGGTAACCCCCAAATGAGGGCATTTTTGGGTATAGTTGTTCTTATTTTAATTTGTCCTCCCCGGCTCTGCAGTTAGGACTCTCCGCTCTTCAGCCTTAATTTTTGCCTTCACTCTTATCTTAATGGTTACATATATTTAAGATGTTAGTTAGGTATTCTTCATAGCCCAGTACAATTTTACAGTTGGTTTTTTTCAGGGGGGTTAGGTAGAGGTCACTTTTAACACTCTAATACAATCTGTCCAACTGTCACTAATACATACACAGACATGAAGCATAACAGAAAGCCATCGCGTCTCCCACCCCATCTAGCCCTCTGCGCCACTCCCCACCACCCAAGGTGACTCTGTGTGGACTCGGATATCCTTCATTTTCTGAATTTCCTTTGTTACATCACTTTATTGCATTTCTCTATTTTAATTGTCTCTAACTTTATGAAAAGTGTATATCATGCTCCGTGTAATTTTTCGAGACCACCGTTTCCCACTCAAAACGTCATTTCAAAGATTCATCCGTACGCATTTTCTGCTGTCTCTTCATTTTGGTGACTCCGTAATATCCCAGCGGGTGAATATTCCACGACTTATGGATGCGTCCTTCTGCCTATGGGCATTAGATTATTTCTTTGTGGAAACAGGAAATGGAAATAGGAATCTTTCTATGGGGTATTTTAGGACAGGGCTACTGCAAACATTTTTAGACATGTTACCTGATGGGCAAATCAAGACTGCTGTGAGACATGCTTTTCACACTAATATTGAGAGACAGGACCAGCTGGATTTCCTAGGCCGACTCAGAATTCCTAGGCCTAGCTGGGGAAGGTGACCGCACCCACCTTTAAACATGGGGCCTGTAACTCAGCTCACACCCAAGCAATCAGGTAGTAAAGAGGGAACTCGCTAAAACACAAATTAGGCTAAAAGCAGGAGGTAAAGAAATAGTCAAATCATCTATTGCCTGAGAGCACAGCGGGAGGGACAATGATCGGGATAGAAACCCAGGCATTTGAGCCCGCAGTGGCAATCCCCTTTGGGTCCCCTCCCATTGCATGGGAGCTCTGTTTTCACGCTATTAAACCTTGCAACTGCACACTCTTCTGCTCCGTCTTTGTTCCGGCTCCAAGCTGAGCTTTCACTTGCCGTCCACCATGGAGGAACCCCGCCATTGCAGACCCACCTTTGATTTCCATCCCTCTGGATCAGGCAGGGTGTCCGCTGCACTTCTCATCCAGCAAGGCACCCACTGCCGTTCCCAATCATTGTTCTGGAATGGCTAAGTGCCTGGGTTCGTCCTAATGGAGCTGAACACTTGTTACTGGGTTCCACGGTTCTCTTCCATGACCCACGGCTTCTAATAGAGCTATAACACTCACCCCATGGCCCAAGGTTCCATTCCTTGGAATCCATGAGGCCAAGAACCCCAGGTCAGAGAACTAAAGGTTTGCCACCATATTGGGTGTGGCCTGCCCCCATCTTGGGTGTGGCCCGCTGCCATCTTGGGTGTGGCCCACCGCCATCTTGGGAGTGGCCCACCGCCATCTCGGGAGTGGCCCACCCCCATCCTGGGAGCTCTGAGAACCAAGACCTGCCCATAACAATATGATTGGCAAAAATGTTAAAAATGAAGAATTCTGACCTTTGCAGACATTGCCGTAGGTGCCAGAGATTGGCTTTCCTCAACATTGTAGGGAGAAATGTCCGTCTCAACCACCATTTTGGAAAGGGTTTGGCCTCATAAGGTTGAGAAACACGGGTTCCCCAGCCCAGCCATCGTACTCTGGGTGTGTCCCCAAGATGAACCCCAGCCTTCAGATATTGTCAGAGGCAGTGGAACCACAGCAACTCCTGCTTGAATAGGGGCTGGGTAAAAGGAAGCTGAGATGTCCTGGGCTGTATCTCCAGATGGTTAAGGGATCCTAAGTGGCAGGATGAGAGAGGAGAGGATGGCACAAGACACAGGTCATAAAGACCTTGCTGATGAAACAGGTTGCAGTAAAGAAGCCAAAAGAAACCCACCAAAACCAAGATGGCCATGAGAGTGATCTCTGGTTGTCCTCGGTGCTACACTCCTACCAGTGCCATGACAGTTTACAAATGTGATGGCAACGTCAGGAAATTACCCTGTATGGTCTCAAAAAAGGAGGCATCAATCATCCACTCCTCATTTAGCATAAATTCCCTCCTGGGGGCTCCAGGCGTCCTCCCTCTCTGGGGGTCTGGAACGGGACACCTTTTCCTGTAACAGTATCACCAGCACATACTTACATCGAAGAAGATGAATAATAATACTAACTGCAGGTGGAAAACAGAGGAGGAGAAAGGACCGATCCTTGGGAGCCTTCTCGGTTGACAGGAGGAGAAAGGAATGATCCTTGGGAGCCTTCTTGGTTGAGAGGAGGAGAAAAGAATGATCCTTGGGAGCCTTCTTGATTGAGAGGAGGAGAAAGGAATGATCCTTGGGAGCCTCCTTGGTTGACAGGAGGAGAAAGGAATGATCCTTGGGAGCCTTCTTGGTTGAGAGGAGGAGAAAAGAATGATCCTTGGGAGCCTTCTTGATTGAGAGGAGGAGAAAGGAATGATCCTTGGGAGCCTTCTCGGTTGACAGGAGGAGAAAGGAATGATCCTTGGGAGCCTCCTCGGTTGAGAGGAGGAGAAAAGAATGATCCTTGGGAGCCTTCTTGATTGAGACGAGGAGAAAGGAATGATCCTTGGGAGCCTTCTTGGTTGAGAGGAGGAGAAAAGAATGATCCTTGGGAGCCTTCTTGGTTGAGAGGAGGAGAAAGGAATGATCCTTGGGAGCCTCCTTGGTTGAGAGGAGGAGAAAAGAATGATCCTTGGGAGCCTTCTTGATTGAGAGGAGGAGAAAGGAATGATCCTTGGGAGCCTTCTTGATTGAGAGGTTGAGGAGAAGAGAAAGTTGTGTCTTACGGAGACTTAGAGGGTACCAAGGAGTTCATAGTCCAAGAGAAGAACGTATTGTTGTCCCCTCCAAGTCCCAGAGACCAGGAGTCTGGGATCAAGGTATCTCAGGGCTGTGCTCCTTTCGGAGACTCCAGGGGAGGCTCCTTCCTGCCTCTCCCATCTCCTGGGGGCTCCAGGCATCCCTGGGCTTGTGGCCGCATCACTCCAGTCTCTGCTTCCATCTCTACGTGGAACGTGTGCTCTGTGTCTGTGTCTCCTCTTTCGTCGCTTGGCAGAACTAGATTTAAGACCCACCCTAAATCCAAGATCATTTTATTTTAAGATCCTTCACTTAATTGCATCGGCCTTAGCAGGGGAGATGATTCAAATGTCAAAGCCGCCATTTCCAAGTGAGGTCTCCTGTCATATTCTGGGGTTCAGGATGTGGACCTATATCTTCAAAGGCTACAGTTCAGTGCGCTATGATTATATCCAGTTCCTTCTGGAGGCTCTAGGGGAGGATCTTTCCTGCCTCTCCCAGCCTCTGGGAGTTCCAGGTATCCCTGGGCTTGTGGCCACATCACTGCCATCTCTGCCTCCATCTCCATGTGGCCATCTCCTCTGTGTCTTTATCTCCTCTTCTGTCCCTCAGAAGAATATTTTTCATTGAATTTACAGTCACTATGAATAGCTAAGCATGATCTCATCTCAATATCCTTCCCTTAACTACATCTCCCAAGACCCTGCTTTCAAATAAGATCCCATTCACTGGTTCTGGGGATAAGGGCATGAAGGTGTGTTTTGGGAGCCACAGTTCAAACCGATACAATTGAGATTTATCTTCTCCCAGCCCTGGGCAGCGGCCTCCTAAGCAAGACTGCTTCTCTCAAGCCTAGAATGTGAGTCCAGGAAGCAGGGAGGAGCTGAACCAGCAGCCTTCAACCCCACATCCGCCTCTTTCCAGGAAACGGTGCTGTAGAATCATCCTTTTGCACCTGCCAGGATCGCTAGACTCAAAACACAGACAAAGGAAAGTCATAAGTGGCCCGGGCACGGTGGCTCACGCCTGTAATCCCAGCACTTTGGGAGGCCGAGGTGGATCTTTGTATTTGTAGACAGCACGAGACACTCTTGCAGGGGATGGAACGGCGTCCTCTTCAAAATTCGCATCCTCCCAGAATCTGTGAACGTCACCTTCTTTGGAAATACGGTCTTTGCTGTTTTCATCAAGTTATGGTGAGGTCATGTTGGATTAGGGTGGACTCTGAGTCCAATGACCACTGTCCTTCTAAGAGACAGAAGAGGAGACACAGACACAGAGGAGAAGGGCCAGTTTGGGAGGATCACCTGAGGTCAGGAGTTCGAGACCAGCCTGACCAACATGGAGAAACCCCGTCTCTACCAAAAATACAAAATTAGCCGGGCGTGGTGGCAGGTGCCTGTAATCCCAGCTACTCGGGAGGCTGAGGCAGGAGAATTGTTTGAACCCAGGAGGCGGAGGTTGACGTGAGCCGAGATCGCGCCATTGCACTCCAGCCTCGGCAACAAGAGTGAAAGTCCATCTCAAAAAATACATAAAAATAAAAAAGTGTCAGTCAAGTAGATAATGTTTCTGTTTTTGTGAGACGGAGTCTCACTCTGTTGCCCAGGCTGGAGTGCAGTGGCGCGGTCTTGGCTCACTGCAACCTCCGCCTCCCGGGTTCAAGTGGTTTCTGGCTAATTGTTGCATTTTTAGTAGAGACGGGGTTTCACCATGTTGGCCAGGCTGGTCTCAAACTTCTGACCTCAAGTCATCTGCCCGCCTCGGCCTCCCAAAGTGCTGGGATGACAGGTGTGAGGCACCGCACCTGGCCTTATTGTATAATTGTCATATGAATTTGCTCTCAATAAAACAAAACACCCAGGTTAGCAGGTGGCACCGCTGTGGTTCCCCCTAGTGCTTGGCATCCTCAGGCCGCAGGAGAATTCTGATAGTACTGGTTGGCACCGGGGGGTTCCACCCTACCTGGCCTACCTCAGTACGTCCTTGGAGCCAGCTCACCATTTCCTCCAACCTGGGGTTGCTCCAAGAGGAAAACAAGGCCACATCTTCCCTTCGTTGGATCCTGAGTCCCTGTCGGTGTGCAGCAAGTCAGGCACGGACACAGGCAACGCCCATGTCTCTGCTTCTGGGGGACCCTTGACAGGCTCCCTCCCACTCCCCCAGGGGCAGCCTCGATCCTGTCCCTCGCAGTCCTCGCCCCAGTCACTGGGAGACACGCAGCGGGGCAGGTGGACCTCCTGCTTTGGTTCCACATTCCCTCGCTTTGACCGCGTGAGGGAGACTCACTAGGGGCTCCTGGGGCCCCACTCCTGCCATGGTGGCTCAGGCCCCGGGTATTCGCGATGCCACTTGTCCCAGGAGGGTCTGCGTTCCACCTAAATCACATTGTACCAACGTCAGACCCTGCACATGGTCAAAGACGTTTGCGCGGGGGTCACCTAAGCCGCAAAGAATCTCACCTGCCTGGAGTTCCACTGTCCTCAGTCACTGCAACATGGGAGCAGGTGAAAACGCAGAGTCAGCCGGGCGCGGTGGCTCACGCCTGTCAGCCCAGCACGTTGGGAGGCCGAGACAGGAGGATCACGAGGTCAGGAGATCGAGACCATCCTGGCTAACACGGTGAAACCTCGTCTCTACTAAAAATACAAAACATTAGCCGGGCGTGGTGGCGGACACCCATAGTCCCAGCTACTTGCGAGGCTGAGGCAGGAGAATGGCGGGAACCCAGGAGGCCGAGGTTGCAGTGAGCCGAGATCGCGCCACTGCACTCCAGCCTGGGCGACAGAGCGAGACTCCATCTCAAACAAAAAAAAAAAAGAGGAACTGTATTGCAAGCTATGCCTCTGAAAATGAATTAATTTTAATGTATAAGACACTTAGGGCCGGGCGCGGTGGCTCACGCCTGTCATCCCAGCACTTTGGGAGGCTGAGGCGGGCAGATCTCCTGAGGTCAGGAGTTCGAGACCAGCCTGGCCAACGTGGTGAAACCCTGTCTCTACTAAAAATACAAAAATTAGCCGGGCATGGTGGTGGGAGCCTGTAGTCCCAGGTACTCAGGAGGCTGAGGCTGGAGACTCACTTGAACCCGGGAGGCGGAGGTTGTGGTGAGCCGAGATCGCACCGCTGCACTGTAGCCTGGGCAACAAGAGTGAACGTTCATCTCAAAAATAAATAAATAAACAAATAAAAATAAAAGTCCTGTCCCAAAAGACCCAATTTCAAGTTCAGATGAGGAACGGGGAAGCGGAAATCTCGGAGATGCTAATTTTCCCAAAAGGCTCCCAAAGGTCACAGACACCTGGGGATAGGGTTTTGTTGCGATCCTCCGAGCCTTGTTCTCTGCAAGACAGACTTAGTGAGGTACCCTCAGATGTTTTGTTTTGTGGAGACGGAGTCTCGCTCTGTCGCCCAGGCTGGAGTGCAGTGGCACAATCTCAGCTCACTGCAAGCTCCGTCTCCCGGGTTCACGTCATTCTCCTGCCTCAGCCTCCCGAGTAGCTGGGACTACAGGCGCCGCCACCTCGCCCGGCTAGTTTTTTGTATTTTTTAGTAGAGACGGGGTTTCACCGTGTTAGCCAGGATGGTCTCGATCTCCTGACCTCATGATCCGCCCGCCTCGGCCTCCCAAAGTACTGGGATGACAAGCATGAGCCACCGTGCCCGGCCCCCTCAGATCTTATATTTGAACGTGCACCTCATCCTGTCTCACTGTGAAGAGGTATTTTCAGTTGTTCAGAGTGAAGTGGACAGGATCTGCCATGGAACTGCTTTCTGCTCTTTCTCTCTTTGATGATCTTTGAGGGAAAAGGGTTAGGGATAAAATTTAATAATAATAATAAAAAGAAACCCACACACACACACACACACGCCCCGAAACCACCATTCTTCTTTTCTTGTAATCCCAACTCTAAGCAGATTTAATGGCCCTGTTATTGCCGAGCGAAATTAAGTCCTTATGAAGCAACTTACAAAGTGCCTTTTGTACATTCCATTTCTGAACAATCAGAGAAAGGGTTGGGGTCGTGGCTGGGCATCTGTTCCTCATTACCACGTTGCCTGCTTGGGCTGCCTTTCTGAACACACGGTTGTGTTTTCATTAAACGCCTGCCCTGCAGTGGGGCTATGCCGGGTTTTTTTTTTTCTTTTTTTTTTTTTTTTGAGATGGAGTTTCGCTCTTGTTGCCCAGGTTGGAGTGCAATGGCGCGATCTTGCCCCACTGTATCCCCTGCCTCCTGGGCTCAAGCAGTTCTCCTGCCTCAGCCTCTGGAGTAGCTGGGATTACAGGCGTGCACCACCACGCCTGGCTAAGTTTTGTTTTGTTAGAACAGACGGGGTTTCTCCATGTTGGCCACGCTGGTCTCGAACTCCCGATCTCAGGTGATCGGCCCACCTCAGTCTCTAAGTGCCTGGATGGCAGGCGTGAGCCACCATGCCTGCCTAATTTTTTTTTTTTTTGTATTTTTAGTAGAGATGAAGTTTCACCATGTTGGCCAGGCTGGTTTTGAACTCCTGACCGCAAGTGATCCACCTGCCTCGGCCTCCCAAAGTGCTAGGATTACAGGTGTGAGCCACCACACCCAGCGTTTTTTTTTGTTTTTTTGTTTGTTTTTACATTTATGTATATGTATACATGTATATGTGCACACATATACACACATACACGTATATACATATATACACATATACACACATATGTACAAATATGTATATATACATTTATACACATATATACACATATATACATATATACACACATATACATATATACATATACACATATATACGTACATACATATGTATACACATATACATATATACACCTATACATATACACACATATACATATATACACACTTATATGTATATGCACATATACACATACACATATAAACACATACACACATATATACGTATATACACATATAAACATACACATATACACATACATATATACATATACACACATATATACACATATACATATCTACACACATATACACACACACACACATATATATATATTTTAAGCAGACATGCAGTTTCACCATGTTGGCCAGGCTGGTCTCGAACTCCTGACCTCAGGTGATCCACCCACCTCGGCCTCCCAGAGTGCTGGGGATGACAGGCTTGAGCCACCATGCCTGCCTAATTTTTTTTTTTTTGTATTTTTAGTAGAGATGAAGTTTCACCATGTTGGCCAGGCTGGTTTTGAACTCCTGACCGCAAGTGATCCGCCTGCCTCGGCCTCCCAAAGTGCTAGGATTACAAGTGTGAGCCACCACACCCAGCGTTTTTTTTTTTTTTTTAACATTTAAGCAGGGTAGGGGTCTAGGGGAGCGGTAGCATTAGGAGAAATACCTAATGTAGGTAGTTGGTTGATGGGTGCAGCAAACCACCATGGCAGGTGTATACCTATGGAACAAACCGGCATGTTCTGCACATGTACCCCAGAACTTAAAGTATAATAAAAAAATAAAATGAAATAAATATATAATACATAATATGTGGCCGGGCGCGGTAGCTCATGTCTGTAAATCCCAGCACTTTGGGAGGCTGAGGTGGGTGGATCTTGAGGTGAGGAGTTCAAGACCAGCCCGGCCAACATAGTGAAACCCCCTCTGTACTAAAAATACAAAACAATTAGCCGGGCGTGGTGGCGGGCGCCTGTAGTCCCAGCTCCTCGGGAGGCTGAAGCAGGAGAATCTCTTGAACCTGAGAGGTGGAGGTTGTAGTGAGCCGAGACCATGCCGTTGTACTCCAGCCTGGGTGACAGAGTGAGACGCCGTCTCGAAAAATAAAAGTATACATATATAAAAAATAAAATTATATAAAATAAAATTATATATAATTAAATTATATATAAAATTGTATATAATACAATTATATATGTTTTCATATATAATAAAATTATGTTTTATATATAATAAAATTATATATAATATGTATCATATATACATATATATTAGATTTTCATTACATTATGATAACCTATTATTTAATAAATACCTTTTAAGATCTATATCCCTGGATCAGAGAGCTGACTAAAACACGCCCTTTTTGTTCAAAAAACATACAGTAAGAAAACATGTAAAAGATCATTTTCATAAAATATGAAAAATGCTCTAATAGAAAAAAACATTCAAGCAAAGTCTATGACTTGAATTGCGAACAACATCCAAAGCTCTGTCTAGGACAATCACATTGACCTCAGCCCTGTCGTTTCTCACTAGGGGACTGGGCCAGGTAAAGAGAGATGGGGGCCGGGCACGGTGGTTCACACCTGTCATCCCAACACTTTGGGAGCCCGAGGCGGGTGGATCACGAGGTCAGGAGTTCGAGACCAGCCTGGCCAACATAGTGAAACCCCATCTCTACTAAAAATAAAAAAATAAAAAAATTAGCCAGGCGTGGTGGCGTGCACCTGTTACCCCAGCTACTGGGGAGGCTGGGGCAGGAGAATCACTTGAACCCGGGAGGCGGAGGTTGCAGTGAGCCGAGATCACACCACTGCACTCCAGCCTGGGGGACGGAGTGAGAAAAAAAAACAAAAAAAAAAGAACAGAGAGAGATGGGGCCGTATGTCCACAGGGAGCCTGTCAGGCAGGATACTTACCATCCGAGGGGTAACAGACGAAATCGGGGTGGTGGGAGGAACTGAAATGGAACCAGGGGGTTGGCCAGCTGGGAAGTGGGAAAGAAAAATGAGAAGAAATATGTGAAAGGAAGACGCAGCTTAGAAGCAAATATCTGGCCCTCACTTCAGATGCATGGTGCAACTCGCGGCAAGTTTATATATATTAATATGATATATATTTATATATTAATAAAATATATATTTATATGCTATATTATATATATTTATATATTAATATGCTATAATGTATCATATTAATATAATATATACCTATATGTTAATATGATATATTAATATAATATATTTACATGTTAATATAATATAATATATTATATTATATTAATATGTATTAATATATTAATATATATCAACATAATATAATATATATTTATATAATAACATATATTTATATATTAATATTTTTATGTACCATATATTATATATTATATAAATATAAATTTTTATATAATATATAAATATATTAATATTTATTATATGTAATATATTACATATAACATATAAATATATTTATATATTATATATAATATGTAATATATAATAATAATATATTATAGTTATATATTTATATATTATATGAGAAATATAGATAATAAATATATATTTATATATAATATATTTACATATATTATATATTTATATATAATAATATATAAATGTATAATATATTATATTAATATGTTATATTATTGTATATTACATGTTATATATTAATATATAATATATAAATATATAATATATGTAAATATATAACATATAAAAATATATATTTATTATCTATATTTTTCATATAATATATAAATATATAACTATAATATAATACATTATAGCAATTATATATTAATACATTAATATACTATATATTTATAAATTAATATATATTAATATAATATTTATAATATTAATATATAGTAATATAATATATATTTATATATAAACTTGCTGCGAGTTGCACCATGCATCTATAAAATATATATTTATAAATTAATATATTTATATATTAATTATATAACATATTTATATATTAATATATTTATATTAATTATATAACATATTTATATATTAATATATTTATATTAATTATATAACATATTTATATATTAATATATTTATATATTAATTACATAACAAATTTATATATTAATATATTTATATATTAATTATATAATATATTTATATATTAATATATTTATATATTAATATATTTATATGTTAATTATATAATATATTATATAATTAATATAATATATTGATATTAATATATATTACATTATATTAATATATTATATTAATATATAAATATATTTATATATGTAAAAGGACTACAGGTGCACATCCTCACACACAGCTAATTTTCATATTTTTGTAGAGATGGGATCTTGCTATATTGCCTATGCTGGTCTAAAACTCCTGGGTCAAGCGATCTTCCCACCTCGGCCTCCCAAAGTGCTAGGGTAACAGATGTGAACCACCACACCCAACCTAGGCCAGCACTTTTAATAATCTTATTTTATTTATTTGTTTTTTTGAGATGGAGTCTCGCTCTGTCACCCAGGCTGGAGTGCAGTGGTGCCATCTCAGCTCACTGCAACCTCCACCTCCCAGGTTCATGCCATTCTCTGCCTCAGCCTCCTAAGGAGCTGAGATTACAGGCCCGAGCCACCACGCCCGGCTAATTTTTTTTTTTTTTTTTTTTTGTATTTTTAGTAGAGACGGAGCTTCACCATCTTGGTCAGACTGGTCTTGAACTCCTGACCTCATGATCCACCTGCCTCGGCCTCCCAACGTGCTGGGATGACAGGCATGAACCAACACGCCGGGCCCAATTTTTTTATTTTATTTATTTATTTATTTGTTTATTTATTTATTTTTGAATTTGTGATTGTCCCCATGTCATTAGTTTATGTGGAAAGTGGTCCTGGGAGTTTCAGTGAGGGAGTGGGGAAAAGACACCAGAGAGAAGGAGCCACCGTAAAGAGTGGGTTCGTGAAGAAGTTTCTGCTGTGGGCAATGAGGGCTGGACCCCGCTAGGCTCTCCGAAGAAGTATAGAAAGAACAGTGTGCAGAATTGGCACCATCTTCCGAAGAACTAACTCAGCCATGGAAAACCAAATATTGTATGTTCTCACGTACACAAGTCCCAGCTAAACTGTGAGGACACAAAAGTGTAAGAATTACATAATAGACCGGGCATGGTGGCTCACGCCTGTCATCCCAGCACTTTGGGAGGCCGAGGCAGGTAGATCACCTGAGGTTAGGAGTTGGAGACCAGCCTGGCCAACATGGCGAAACCCTGTCTCTATTAATACAAAAACTAGCCAGGTGTAGTGGCAGGTGCCTGTAATCCCAGCTACTCAGGCGGCTGAGGCAGGAGAATTGCTTGAACCCAGGAGGCGGAGGTTGCAGTGAGCCGAGATCACGCCACTGCACTCCAGCCTGGGCGACAAGAGCGAGACCCCATTTCCAAAAAACAAACAAAAAAAATCATATAATGGACTTTTGAGACATAGCGGAGAAGGGTGGGAGGGGGTGAGGGATAAAGGATGACACAGTATGTAAAGTGTACACCGCTCAGGTGACAGATTCCTGCTGGAGAACTGGGCTAGGTAAAGATTCTGTCACCTAAATCTCACAAATCACCACTAAACAACTTATCGAGCTGGGCGCGGTGGCTCATGCCTGTAATCCTAACATTTTGGGAGGCCGAGGTGGGCGGATGGAGGTCAGGGGTTTGAGACCAGCCTGGCCAACACGGCAAAACCCCGTCTCTACTAAAAATACAAAAATGAGCCGGGCTTGGTGGCAGGTGCCTGCAGTCCCAGCTACTCGGGAGGCTGAGGCAGGAGAATCACTTGAACCCGGGAGGCGGAGGTTGCAGTGAACCGAGATGGCGCCACTGCACTCCAGCCTGGGTGGCAGAGTGAGACTTCATCTGAAAAAGTTACATAAATAAATATATACGTATATACATACATAAAATGGACCCAACTGCCAACAAAAACCACAGTGAGATACCATCTCATACCAAAGTGGCTACTATTAAAAAGTCAAAAAATGACGGATGTTAGCAAAGACATAAGGAAAAGGGAACATTTATATGCTACTGGTGGGAATGCAATTAGCTCAGACCCTGTGGAAAGCAGTTTGGAGATTTCTCAAAGAGGCCGGGCGCGATGGCTCACTCCTGTCACCCAGCCACTTTGGGAGGTCGAGGCAGGTGGATCACTTGAGGTCAGGAGTTCAAGACCATCCTGGTCAACATGGTGAAACCCCGTCTCTACTAAAAATACAAAAAATTAGCCAGGGATGGTGGTGGGTGCCTGTCATCCCAGCTACTGGGGAGGCGTAGGCGGGAGAATCACTTGAACCAGGGAGGCAGGGGTTGCAGTGAGCTGAGATTGCACCACTGCATTCCAGCGTGGGCGACAGAGTGAGACTGTGTCTCAAAAACGAAAGAAAATAAAAGAACTTAAGAGAGCAGCCCTTCGACCCAGCAATCCCATTACTGGGTGTCTATTCAAAAGAATATACATTGTTCTACCATAAAGATGCATGCACAGTAATGTTCACCCCAGCAGCATTTAGAATAGCAAAGAGATGGAACCAAGCGAGGTGCCCATCAATGGTGGATTGAACAAAGAAACGGTGACACTGAGTGGCCGTGGAATACTACGCAGCCATGAAAAAGGATGAAATCATGTCCTTTACAGCAGCATGGATGGAGCTGCAGGCCAGTATTCTAAGCTTTTATTTTATTTTATTTATTCTTTTTTTTGAGACAGAGTCTCACTCTTGTCACCCAGGCCGGACTGCAATGGTGTGATCTCGGCTGACTGCAACCTCCACCTCCCGGGTTCAAGCGATTCTCCTGCCTCAACCTCCCGAGTAGCTGGGATTACAGGCGTGTGCCACCGTGCCAGGCTAATTTTTAAAACATTTTTGTAGACTTGGGGTCTTGCTATGTTGCCCAGGCTGGTCTTGAACTCCTGGTCTCAAGCGATCTCCCTACCTTGACCTCCCAAAGTGATGGGGTTACTGTCCCCAGCCAGTAACGAATTTTTCTGAAATCCCAGCAAAAAAAAAAAATAATAATAATGGAAATTTATCCTTGGAGGTGGCTACCCAGAGAAGAACTGTGAGACCCTGTCGAGGGCAATCATTTGAGGTCTCATGGCCTAGAGTTTGGTGGTAATGGAAGAAAGCAGGTGATCTGTTTCACAGAAAAGTGACACAGAAACCCACACAGGGGAGACCATGTCTGTCACGGGGCATGGTCCACCGGGCAGCCTGTTGAGTGTTGTCAAATGAGTCAGGATGTCAGCATATGGCCCTGATATTTTCTAACTCTTTTTTTTTTTTTGAGACGGAGTCTCGCTCTGTCGCCCAGGCTGGAGTGCAGTGGCCAGATCTCGACTCATTGCAAGCTCCGCCTCCCGGGTTCACGCCATTCTCCTGCCTCAGCCTCCCGAGTAGCTGGGACTACAGGCGCCCGCCACCTCGCCTGGTTAATTTTTTGTATTTTTTAGTAGAGACGGGGTTTCACCGTGTTAGCCAGGATGGTCTCGATCTCCTGACCTCGTGATCCGCCCGCCTCGGCCTCCCTAAGTGCTGGGATGACAGGCGTGGGCCACCGCGCCAGGCTGATATTTCCTAACTCTTGAGTTAAAGTCTCTGTATGCTTCTGACAGGTACAGGGGCAACTGCTCAGGTCAAAAAGGTACATCATTGCTAAGTATGTGTGGTGTTTGGTTTTTATTTTGTTTTATTTTTTGAGACGGAGTTTCTCTCCTGTCACCCAGGCTGGAGCACAGTGCCACGATCTCGGCTCACTGCAACCTCTCCCCCACCCCCGACTTAAGCGATTCTCCTGCCTCAGCCTCCCGAGTAGCTGGGATTATAGGCGTGCACCATGGTGCACACCTGGCAAATTTTTGTATTTTAAGTACAGACAGGGTTTTATCGTGTTAGCCAGGCTGGTCTCCAACTCTTGACCTCAGGGGATCCACCCACCTCGGCCTCCCAAAATGCTGAGATTACAGGCTTGTACCACCACAACAGGCTAATTTTTGTATTTTTAGTAGAGACGGGGTTTCACCATGTTAGCCAGGCTGGTCTCGAACTCCTGACCTGAGGTGCTCCATCCTCCTGGCCTCCCAAAGTGCTGGGATTACAGGTGTGCGCCACTGCACCCAGCTAATTTTTTTTTCTTTTTCCTTTTTTCTTTTTTTTCTTTCTTTTTTTTTTTTTTTTTTTTTTTTGAGATGGAGTCTGGTTCTGTTGCTCAGGCTGGAGTGCAGTGATGCAATCTCAGCTCACTGCAACCTCCACCCACCAGGTTCGAGTGATTCTCCTGCCTCAGCCTCCCACGTAGCTGGGATCACAGGTGTGTACCAGCACACCTGCTAATTTTTGTAATTTTAGTAGAAACAGGGTTTCACCCTGTTGGCCAGGCTGGTCTCTAACTCCTGACCTCAGGTGATCCACCTGCCCCGGCCTTCCAAAGTGCTGAGATTACAGGAGTGAGCCACCAGGCCTGGCCTTGCTTTTTGAGACAAAGTTGCTGAGGCTGATCTCAGCTCACTGCAACCTCCACCTCCCGGATTCAAGCGATTCTCCTGCCTCAGCCTCCCGAGTAGCTGGGATTACCGACATGCACCACCACACCCAGCTAATTTTTGTATTTTTAGTAGAGACGGGGTTTCACCCTGTTAGACAGGCTGGTCTCGATCTCCTGACCTCAGGTGATCCACCCGCCCCAGCCTCCCAAAGTGCTGGGATGACAGGAGTGAGCCACCAGGCCTGGCCTTGTTTTTTGAGACAGAGTTGCTGAGGCTGGAGCACGGTGGCGCGATCTCGGCTCACTGCAACCTCCACCTCCTGGGTTCAAGTGATTCTCCTGCCTCAGCCTCCTGAGTAGCTGGGATTACGGACATGCACCACCACACCCAGCTAATTTTTATATTTTTAGTAGAGATGGGGTTTCACCGTGTTAGGCAAGCTGGTCTCGATCTCCTGACCTCAGGTGATCCACCCGCCCCGGCCTCCCAAAGTGCTGGGATGACAGGCGTGAGCCACCGCGCCCGACCAGTATGTGTGTTTTAGGAAGGACCCGGGAGCTGTGGATGATGAAGCATCTTGTATTTGTGAACAGCAGAGTTTTCCTGCCTTCATCTCCACGTTCTGTAGTTTCGAAATGATGCCTCATCCCGGGCCATTCATTTCAGACCTTCCAGGGTCCTCCTTACACGCAATCATCACGTCCATTTGGACGGTGACAGCGTCGACAGCATCTCACCGGAGACTAAGTACTGGGTGCTCACGCGTGATAGGAAATTCAGTGCGCGGCAGTTAATATATGGAAACGCGATTTGTAGTTTATCATCCTACTGGGAGTCATTAGGGCTGCTAAGTGCATGCAGGCATTTTAAAATGCACGGTGGTTACGGCAACCTGACTTGCCAGGGGCGCTCTCCCCCGTCGACGACGGCTGAAGAGCTGAATAAATAAGGTGGCATTTGACCCAACGCCTGTGTCATCTTCCCCCCCGCCCCGGCCCCCCTGCACCTGCCAGACGTTTAACACCTTTCAGGGAGGCTCATAGGAGCATGTAGATTGATGGCTGTGATTTGCAGACTCTCAGCCTGACGAACATGGGCCCTGACACCCATTCTGTTTACCGACACACACATCTCCTTTTTCATGATAATAGAAATTTTGTAGACGACTGTCTCCTTCGCTGTTTAATATTAAATGATCAGAGACAAGGCCTGGGTGGGTGGTGGGGGGGGTGGGGGGGTGGGGGGGTGGGTGACAATTTGCAGAGTGTCTTAGCTGGCTTTCAGAGGCATATCTCAGATGCAAAGGGGTCCTAGAAAGAATATGTTGAAGAAGGAGAGAGACTGGATATTTCCCTCTGGGTCAACTCTTTCTTGCTACTTGGTTGAGACCCCATCACATGCCATGAATCCCAGGTGTCCTCTGCAGAGGCCGTGAGTAAGAAGATGTCTGAGGGATCCGTTAAAAGTTAAACAGAGAATTACGATAGGACCCAGAAATTTCACTTCTAGGTGTATAACTGAGAGAATTCAAAACTGGTGTCCAAATAGATTTTTGTCCTGGAATGTTCAGAGCTACATACATTTTTCTGACTGGGAGATGTTATGTGTCAAATTGACTGGGTCCTGAGGTGCCCAGATATCTGGCTGAACATGATTCTGGGTGTGTCTTTAAAGGCGATTCTCGATGCAGTGACATTGGTCTTGCTGGACCTTCAGACTGGATCCAACTCATACCACCAGCTTTCTCAGGTATGAGGCCTTGAGACTCACAATGGAACTCACACCACCAGCTCTCCTGGGTCTCAGGCCTTCAAACTAAGATGGGAACGCACACCCTCGGCTCTCCTGGGTCTCAGGCCTTCAGACTCAGACTGGAACTCGCACCCTCGGCTCTCCTGGGTCTCAGGCCTTCAGATTGGAACTCACACCCTCCGTTCTCCTGAGACTCAGGCCTTCAGACTCAGACTGGAGCCCACACCATTGGCTCTTCTGGGTCTCAGCCCTTCAGACTCAATAGGAACTCACACCCTCAGCTCTCTGGGGTCTCAGGACTTCAGAATCAACAGGAATTCACATCATCAGCTCTCCTGGGTCTCAGCCCTTCAGACTCAACAGGAACTCACACCATCAGCTCTCCCGGGTCTTGGGTCTTCAGACTCAGACTGGAATTCACACCCTCAGCTCTCCTGGGTCTCAGGCCTTCAGACTCAGACTGGAATTCACACCACTGGCTCTCCTGGGTCTCAGGCCTTCAGACTGGAACTCATACCCTCGGCTGTCCTGAGACTTAAGCCTTCAGGCTCAGACTGGAACCCACACCACTGGCTCTCCTGGGTCTCAGGCTTCGGATTGAAACTCACACCCTTGATTCTCCTGAGACTCAGGCCTTCAGACTCACACTGGAACTCACACCATTGGCTCTCCCAGGTCTCATGCCTTCACACAGGAACTCACACTTTTGGCTCTCCTGGGTCTCAGGCCTTCAGACTCAGACTGGAACTCACCTGATTGACTCTCCTGGGTCTCAGGCCTTCAGACTCAGACTGGAACTCACACCACTGGCTCTCCTGGGTCTCAGGCCTTCAGATTCACACTGGAACTCACATCATTGGCTCTCCTGGGTCTCAGGCCTTCACACAGGAACTCACACTCTCGGCTCTCCTGGGTCTCAGGCCTTCAGACTCAGACTGGAATCCATATCATTTGCTGTCCTGGGTCTCCAGCTTGCTGACCTTGTATCCTAAAGTTTTGAACACATCATATTCCCTTGAGTCAGTTCCTTATTAGAGAGATAGATAAATACATACATACATACATACACGCATACATACATACTCTCTTGTTGGTCATGTTCCTCTGGAGACCATGATTAATGCATTTACAATAGCCAAAAGCTGGACCCAACCCCACACCCATCGATGGTCATATGAATAAACAGAATGTGATACATCCACATGGTGGAATACTATGCAGCCATGAAAAGGAACAAGGCTCTGATATAGGCTTGCTAGGGGCTGGGGGAGGAAGAAAGGGACGTGACTGCTTAGTATTAGTTACAGGGTGTACTTTGGAGGACTACAGTGATCTGGACCTAGACAGAGGTGATGGTTTCATAACCATCACCCATGTGCTAAAAGGCTGTCCTCTGAATTATACACTGAAAAAAAACAAAACAAAAAAAGGCCAGGCACCTTGGCTCGCATCTGTCATCTCAGCACTTTGGGAGGCCAAGGCGGGCAGATCACAAGGTCAAGAGATCGAGACCAGCCTGGCCAACATGGCGAAACTCCGTCTCTACTAAAATTACAAAAAGTAGCCATGTGTGGAGGCTCACGCCTGTCATCCCAGCACTTTGGGAGGCCGAGGCGGGCGGATCACCGGAGGTCAGGAGATCGAGACCATCCTGGCCAACATGGCGAAACCCCGTCTCTACTAAAAATACAAATATTAGCCTGGCGTGGTGGCGGGCACCTGTCATCCCAGCTACTCGGGAGGCTGAGGCAGGAGAATCGCTTGAACCCGGGAGGCGGAAGCTGCAGTGAGCCGAGATTGCGCCACCGCCCTCCAGCCTGGCGACAGAGATTCCGTCTCAAAAACACAAATTGAATTATTTGCTATGAAAAATCTCACCTCAGTGAAAAATCACAATGAAAAGCTTCTACTGATGGGGAAATCAGAGATTTAAAATGCCACACCTGCTCCACTTCCCTCAACCCTCAAAACCGAGGCCGCCTTGTCTCCGTCGCTCCTATTCTCCCCACAGAGACGAGCCGTGACAGTCGTCCCCGAGAAAGATCTCGTGCACCGCAGGAGTTCGACAGCGACGTTTTCCCGCTGTGATATCCCCACGCACTCCTCTTCTTCTTCTTGTGAGCGGAGCAAATATCTTACGCTGGGTTTGATGCAAGAGAAGTTCGACTTGACGATTACAAAGGCAACGTTGGACGCTGTATTCCTGACAATGAATGTTTCATAGGGTGAGGGCGTCAGGTGCCTGGGGTGGTGACGCTGACACTGTACATTTTCCACCTGCTCCCCGAGTGAGAAGGAGTTTCAGGTGGAAGAAATCACCCTTTTTTCTTTTGTGCCTTCAATCGGGCATTGCTGGCAGCCGGGGTTCTCTTGCAAATGAAAGAAAGGCTTTGCAACGATGGCTGTCTGTGTCTGTGACACAAAGACTCTGGGAGACACAGCTCTCCGGTTGCGGTGGGCGTGGAGCGCCAGGGCAGGCCTTGAAAGACGTTCCTCGGCGTTGGGGAAGCTCCGTGTCGCCTCTCGCCTGGCATTTTGGAGATCAATGGCAGGGGACTTTGAAGCCCGCAGGGATGATGGCTGGGGAGGAGGAGGACGCGTGCAAAGGAGGTAAAGTCGGTTCTCCAATGCTCAGAACAGCAGACCTCGCCCAGGGGACTTCTCACTGCCCTGGCTTTTGTCTGCCTTTGAGCGAGAATGAGGCATGACAAGTGCAAGCTTATCTCTCGGCCCGGCGCGGTGGCTCACGCCGGTCTAGCCAGCACTGTGGGAGGCCGACCCTGAGGTCAGGAGTTCGAGACCAACCTGGCCAATGTGGTGAAACCCCGTCTCTGCTAAAAAGACAACGATGACAATAAGAAAAAATTAGCTGGGCGCGGTGGTGCGTGCCTGGAATCCCAGCTACTGGGGAGGCTGAGGCAGGAGAATTGCTTGCACTTGGGAGGCGGAGGTTGTAGTGAGCTGAGATTGCAATACTGCACTCCAGCCTGGGCCACAGAGCAAGATTCTGTATCAAAACAAAACAAAAAAACCAAAAAAACAAATGCAACGTTATTTCTCATAATTGAACCAAATTGTCTATATATATATGTGTGTGTGTGTGTATATGTGTGTGTGTATATATATGTGAGTGTGTGTGTATATATGTGAGTGTGTGTGTATATATGTGAGTGTGTGTGTATATATCTGTGTGTGTATATATATGTGAGTGTGTGTGTATAAATCTGTGTGTGTATATATCTGTGTGTGTATATATATGTGTGTGTGTGTATATATGTGTGTGTATATATATCTGTGTGTGTATATAAATGTGTGTGTGTGTATATATATGTGAGTGTGTGTGTATATATATGTGTGTGTGTATGTGTATATGTGTGTGTGTATATATATGTGTGTGTGTGTATATATGTGTGTGTGTATATATGTGAGTATGTGTATATATGTGTGTGTGTGTATATATATGAGTGTGTGTGTATATATATGTGTGTGTGTGTATATATATGTGTGTGTGTGTATATATGTGTGTGTGTATATATATGTGTGAGTGTATATATATGTGTGTGTGTATATATGTGTGTGTGTGTATATATATGAGTGTGTGTGTATATATATGTGTGTGTATATATGTGTGTGTGTATATATGTGTGGGTGTATATATATGTGTGATTGTGTGTGTGTATATGTGTGTGTGTATTTGTGGGTGTGTGTGTGTGTGTGTGTGTATATATGTGTGTGTATATATGTGTGTGTGTATATATGTGTGTGTATATATATCTGTGTGTGTATATATATATGTGTGTGTGTATATATATGAGTGTGTGTGTATATATATGTGAGTGTGTGTGTATATATATATGTGTGTGTATATATATGTGTGTGTGTGTATATATGTGTGTGTATATATATCTGTGTGTGTATATATGTGTGGGTGTATATATATATGTGTGTGTGTGTATATATATGAGTGTGTGTGTATATATATGTGAGTGTGTGTGTATATATGTGTGTGTGTGTATATATATGAGTGTGTGTATATATATGTGTGTGTATATATGTGTGTGTGTATATATGTGTGGGTGTATATATATATCTGTGTGTGTGTATATGTGTGTGTGTGTATTTGTGGGGGGGGGGTGTGTGTGTGTGTATATATATATTCTGAGACAGGATCTTGCTCTGTTGCCCCAGCTGGAGTGCACTGGCACAATCATAGCCCACTGCAGCCTCGAACTCCTGGGTTCTAGAGATCCTCCTGCCTCAGTCTCCTGAGTACCTACAACCACAGGCGTGCACATGCCTGGCTAATTTTTTAAAATTTTTTGTGGAGATGGGGTCTTGCTATGTTGCCCTGGCTGGCCTCAAACTCCTGGACTGAAGAGATCCTCCTGCCTCAGCCTCTCCAAGTGCTGGGATTACAGACATGAGCCACCGCACCCGGCCCTCTTACAGTTTTAATTCTGAGAAGCAAAGTCTAATATTTTGGAATTCTCAGCGTGCTGAGATGGTCCATCTCACATCACAATTATTTTTACTGGGAATACAGATCTGCTAGATGTTATTTATTGGCCTGAGAGGAATAAATGAAAATCTGAATAATTCAGATTCTTCTGGAAGCTGCTTTCCGTTTTCTTTTCTTTTCTTTTTTCTTTTTTTTTTTTTTTTGAGACTGAGTCTCGCTCTGTCGCCCAGGCTGGAGTGCAATGGCGCGATCTCCGCTCACTGCAACCTCCACCTCCTGGGTTCAAGCGATTCTCCTGCCTCAGCCTCCCGAGTAGCTGGGATGACAGGTGCATGTCACCACGCCCGGCTAATTTTTGTATTTTTAATAGAGACAGGGTTTCACCATGTTGGTCAGGCTGGTCTGGAACCCCTGACCTCGTGATCCACCCCCCCTCAGCCCCCAAAGTGGTGGGATGACAGGTGTGAGCCACGCGACCGGCCTGCATTTTCTTACTCTACTAGATTTTACTCACAGGCGGGGCATGGTGGGGAACTATGAATCATGTTAAGTAGACACATGGTGTAAATTGGCTTTTGCATTCATTCTGACAGCAGTTCTGTGGTCCAGTGTAAACGGCCTGCTTCTGGCTTGGAGGACGTGTGATTCTCCTTCGGGACTCACTGCTTGTCTATCTTTGGTGCCTTTTTTTTGTTTTTTTTAAGACAGAGCCTTGCTCTGTCACCCAGGCTGGAGTGCAGTGGCCTGATCTTGGCTCGCTGCAACCTCTGCCTCCTGGGTTCAAGCAATTGTCCTGCCTCAGCCTCCTGAGTAGCTAGAATGACAGGCGCCCACCACCACACCCAGCTAACTTTTTGTATTTTTCGTGGAGATGAGATTTCACCATGTTGGCCAGGCTGGTCTCAATCTCTTGACCTCATGATCCACCCACCTCGGCCTCCCAAAGTGCTGAGATTACAGGCATGAGCCACTGCATCCAGCTGTGTCTTTCTTTTTTTTTTTTTTTTCTTTTTTTTAAGACAGAGTCTCGCTCTGTCACCAGGCTGGAGTGCAGTGGCGTGATCTCGGCTCCCTGCAACCTCCACCTCTGGGTTCAAGCGATTCTCCTGCCTCAGCCTCCCGAGTAGCTGGGATGACCGGCACCCACCACCACGCCCAACTAATGTTTTTGTATATTTAGTAGAAACGGGGTTTCACTATGTTGGCCAGGCTGGTACCAGTCTCTCTTGGGCTCATGATCCACCAACCTAAGCCTCCCCAAGTGCTGAGATTACAGGCTTTACCGTTCACATGAAAGGGACTGGATGGAGTATGAACCCAAAGGCCTGGCCCAGGGATCTCATCCAAGTCCCAAAAGAGCCAGAACTGAAGAGCTCTCAGTTGTGAAGGAGAGAAAGGCAGTTCCTTGGGGAGGAAGAAATGACAGATATTCCCTTATCAATACACACTACAGCACAAATGTGTAAGTAAATAAAAAAATAATTAGGTGTATTCCTTTGATCTTTTCTTTCCCCAAGTCTCAAATTTGGAATCGTCGATTTAAATCCTCGGTAAAATAACTCCCTGCAAAAGCCGGGCAGAGTGGTTCGCGCCTGTAATCCCAGCACTTTGGGAGGCTGAGGCGGGCGGATCACCTGAGATCACGAGTTTGAGACCAGCCTGGGCAACATGGTGAAAGCCCGTCTTTATTAAAAATACAAAAATTGGTCAGGCGCGGTGGCTCACACCTGTAATCCCAGAACTATGGGAGGCCGAGGCAGGTGAATCACCTGAGGTCAGGAGTTCGAAACCAGCCTGGCCAACGTGGTAAAACCCCGTCTCTACTAAAAATACAAAAATTCGCCAGGTGTGGTGGTGGATGCCTGTAGTTCCAGCTACTCAGGAGGCTGAGGCAGGAGAATCACTTGAACCTGGGAGGCAGGTGTTGAAGTGAGCTGAGATCACACCATTGCACTCCAGCCTGGGCGACAAGAATGATACTCCATCCAAAAAAAAAAAATCGGATGTAAACCTACGGTGGAATAGTATTCACTGTTAAAATGAAGGAAATTCTCGGTCAAGCATCGTGGCTCATGTCTGTAATCCCAGCATTTTGGGAGGCCAAGGCAGGTGGGTCACCTGAGGTCAGGAGTTCAAGACCAGCCTGGCCAACATGGTGAAACACCCCTCTCTACTAAAAATACAAAAATTAGCCAGGCATGGCAGCAGGTGCCTGTCATCCCAGCTACTTAGGAGGATGAGGCGGGAGAATCGCTTGAACCCAGGAGGTGGAGGTTGCAGTGAGCCGAGATCATGCCACTGCACTCCAGCCTGGGCGACAGAGCAAGACTCTGTCTCAAAACCAAAGACACAAAAGAAAAATAAACAAACAACCAAAACAAACAACAACAACAAAAATCAGATGTAAACCTACAGTGGGATAGTATTCACTGTTAAAATGAAGGAAATTCTCGGTCAAGCATCGTGGCTCATGTCTGTAATCCCAGCATTTTGGGAGGCCGAGGCAGGTGGGTCACCTGAGGTCAGGAGTTCAAGACCAGCCTGGCCAACATGGTGAAACCCCGTCTTTACTAAAAACACAAAAATCAGCCAGGCATGATGGCAGGTGCCTGTAGTCCCAGCTACTCAGGAGACTGAGGCAGGAGAATGGCTTGAACCTGGGAGGCAGAGGTTGCAGTGAGCCGAGATCATGCTACTGCACTCCAGCCTGGGCGACAGAGCGAGACTCTGTCTCAAAACCAAAGACAAAAAACAAAAACAAACAACAACAACGAAAATCTGACGTGAACCTACAGTGGGATAGTATTCACCGTTAAAAAGACGGAAATTCGGACATGTATTAGGCGAGGTTCTCTAAAGGAACAGGACCAATAGAATCAATGAATATAGGAAGGGGCGTTTATCAGAAGAATTGGCTCACTTGAACACAAGATAAAGTCCTACAACAGCCTCCATCTACGAGCTGGAGACCCAGGAAGCCGGTGTGAGTCTCGAAACCTGCAAAGTAGAGAAGCCGACAGCACAGCCTTCAGTCTGTGGCCGAAGCCCGAGAGTCCCTGGCAAACCAGTGGTGTGGGTCCTACAGTCCAAAAGGCGAAGAACTTGGAGTCTGGGTTCGAGGGCGGGAAGCGTCCAGCACGGGAGAAAGATGGAGGTTGGAAGACTCAGCCAGTCTGGTCCTTGCACACTCCTCTGCCCGCTTTATTCTGATCGCACTGGCAGTTGCTGGGATGGTACCCACCCAGTTTGAGGGTGGGTCTGCCTCTCCCGTTCCACTGATTCCAATGTTAGTCTCCTCTGGCAACACCCGGACAGACGCACCCAGAAACGATACTGTGTATCCTTCCATTCAATCAACTTGCCACTCTGCATTAACCACCACTTAACACCTGCTCCAACAAGAGCTTTGAGACCGTGAGGCTAAGAGAAAGAAGCCAGACGCAAGAAGACAAATCCTCGAGGATTCCACATCTATGAGGTCCCTAGAGTCGTCAAATTTGTAGACACGGAAAATAGAATGGTGGGAGCCGGGGGGCTTGGGGAGGGAGAAAAGGGGAGAGAGTTTCAGTTTTGCAAGACGGGAAACTTCAGAAGATTTTTTTTTTTTTTTTTTTTTGGCATAAGAAAGGAAAAGATTTGCCGGGCGTGGTGGCTCACACCTGTCATCCCAGGACTTTGGGAGGCCGAGGCAGGTGGATTACCTGAGGTCGGGAGTTCAAGATCAGCCTGACCTATATGGAGAAACCGCACCTCTACTAAAAATACAAAAATTAGCCAGGCATGGTGGCCCACGCCTGTAATCCCAGATACCCGGGAGGCTGAGGCAGGAGAATCTCTTGAACCCGGGAGGCGGAGGTTGCGGCGAGCCGAGATCACGCCACTGCACTCCAGCCTGGGCGACAGAGCGAGACTCTGTCTCAAAAACAAAAAAAGAAAAGAAAGGAAACTACGTTAAATGGCTACATTGCCCTCTTACGAAGGCTCAGGATGCTAAGTTTTATATCTTATATGGGTTTTTTTAAAAAAAAACACAATCAAAAACGATGGAAACAAGACAAATACCAAGATTTTATTTATGCAGTTAATACAGTTGAGACCCAAACGGTTGAAGTTGTAGGGCTGTAACCCAGGGGGCGAAGATTTGCAGGGTTATGACCCGTAGGGCTGGATTTGTAGCGTTGTGACTCGTAGGGGTGGATGTCTCCAAAGAAAGTTAAAGAGTGTGGGGACGTGGATCTATCTGTTTATACCTGAGTAGTAGTTACTCACGTTGGACATCAGTCTCTTTCCGTCGTCCCGTAAAACGCTGGGGAACTTTATCTCCCATGTTTTTGTGAGTGGTCCTCGGGTGTTTTACGAGCGTTCTACACCCTTCCTGACATATGTCTTTCGGCTTACAGACACTCATTGTCAGCGGTTTTTTTTTTTTTTAATGTTAATTTACTTGGTATTCAAAAGTATGCCTCAATCTCAGGATTGTTTCAATTCATTTGAATTTTGCCTCCAGGTGCCATGGGAGACCCCGGGCTGCTCCTGGAGCTCTGTGAACATGTGTGTGTGTGACGTGGGGAGCAAATGAACTGCATGTGCCAAGCCCTCCGGGTGTCAAGCTTAGAGGAGCTGAGACCTGGTGATGGGTTCCCTGGTGCCTTTGGAGGAAGCCCTGTGGGGAATGTGATATGTCCCTTTGAGCCGAAGAAAGTCTATGGATTTGTGTTCTGCTCCCACGGGTAGATAGAATTTGGGGGAGGGATCTACTGAAAAGGGAACCTATAGGGCTCGGACCCCTAGTTCTGGGAATTACAGGCTGAGATCCACAGTTCTCTGGCTCTTAGATGGCTGGATCTGTGGGGCCGTGACCCAGAGGATAAGAGTTGTAGGGTTATGACCCATAGAGCTGGATTAGTAGGGTTGTCACCCATGGAGCTGGGATTGATAGGGTTGTGACTCAAAGGGCTGAATTTGTAGGGTTGTGACTCACAGGGCTGGGTTTGCTGAGTTGTGACTCAGAGGGTTAAGAGTTGTAGGATTGTGCCTTATAAAGCTAGATTGATTGGGTTGTGATCCATGGGGCTGGGATTCATAGGGTTGTGACTCATAGTGCTGGACTTGTAGATTTGTGACCCAGAGAGCAGCAATCCATAGGTTTGTGACCTAGAGGTCTAAGAGTTGTAGGGTTATAACCCATAGAGCTGGATTAGTAGGGCTGTCACCCATGGAGCTGGGATTGATAGGGTTGTGACTCAAAGGGCTGAATTTGTAGGATTGTGACTCATAGGGCTGGGTTTGCTGAGTTGTGACTCAGAGGGTTAAGAGTTGTAGGATTGTGCCTTATAAAGCTAGATTGATTGGGTTGTGATCCACGGGCCTGGGATTCATAGGGTTGTCACCCAAATGGCTGGACTTGTCGATTAGTGACCCAGAGGGCTACAATCTATAGGTTTGTGACCTAGAGGTCTAAGAGTTGTAGGGTTATAACCCATAGAGCTGGATTAGTAGGGCTGTCACCCATGGAGCTGGGATTGATAGGGTTGTGATTCAAAGGGCTGAATTTGTAGGATTGTGACTCATAGGGCCGGATTTGCTGAGTTTTGACTCAGAGGGTTAAGAGTTGTAGGATTGTGCCTTATAAAGCTAGATTGATTGGGTTGTGATCCATGGGGCTGGGATTCATAGGGTTGTGACTCATAGTGCTGAACTTGTAGATTTGTGACCCAGAGAGCAGCAATCCATAGGTTTGTGACCTAGAGGTCTAAGAGTTGTAGGGTTATAACCCATAGAGCTGGATTAGTAGGGCTGTCACCCATGGAGCTGGGATTGATAGGGTTGTGATTCAAAGGGCTGAATTTGTAGGATTGTGACTCATAGGGCCGGATTTGCTGAGTTTTGACTCAGAGGGTTAAGAGTTGTAGGATTGTGCCTTATAAAGCTAGATTGATTGGGTTGTGATCCACGGGCCTGGGATTCATAGGGTTGTCACCCAAATGGCTGGACTTGTCGATTAGTGACCCAGAGGGCTACAATCCATAGGTTTGTGACCTAGAGGGCTAAGACTTGTAGGGTTATAACCCATAGAGCTGGATTAGTAGGGTTGTCACCCATGGAGCTGAGATTGATAGGGTTGTGACTCAAAGGGCTGAATTTGTAGGGCTGTGACTCATAGGGCTGGATTTGCTGAGTTTTGACTCAGAAGGCTGAGTTGTAGGATTGTACCCTATAAAGCTAGATTGATTGGGTTGTGATCCACGGGCCTGGGATTCATAGGGTTGTCACCCAAATGGCTGGACTTGTCGATTTGTGACCCAGAGGGCTACAATCCATAGGTTTGTGACCTAGAGGGCTAAGAGTTGTAGGGTTATAACCCACAGGGCTGGATTAGTAGGGCTGTCACCCATGGAGCTGGGATTGATAGGGTCATCACCCAAAGGGCTGAATTTGTAGGATTTTGACTCACAGGGCTGGATTTGCTGAGTTGTGACTCAGAGGACGAAGAGGTGTAGGATTATGCCCTATAATGCTAGATTGATAGGGTTGTGACCCTTGGGGCTGGGATTCATAGAGCTAGGACCTATAGAGTTGTATTCACAGAGCTGGGATTCAGTGGGTGGGGCTGATTAGGGCTCAGTTATATTTGCTTGATTTTATAAGGCTAGAATGCATCAGTCTGGGGTCTATAAAGTTGGGAATTATAGAGCGAGACTGTATAGGGTTGGAATCCATAGGGCTAGGACATGTACTGGGGTGACTCATATAAATGGATTTCATAAAGTTGATATCGTACATTGAACACTTTAGGGTTGGTATCCTTAAATCTGAGAGTATAGGGTGGTGACTCGTGAGTCTGGACTCATAGCATTGCGATTCATAGGGCTAGATTTATAGGGCTGCAACCCAGAGAGCTGGAATTCATAAGAGGATGGGGATTAGGACATGGACATCTTTGGGGCCATTATTCTGTGTACCACATGGGATTAAGACGTGGACATCTTTGGGGCCATTATTCTGTGTACCACATGGGATTAGGATGTGGAAATCTTTGGGGCCATTATTCTGTCTACCATATGGGATTAGGATGTGGACATCTTTGGGGCCATTATTCTGTGTACCACATGGGATTAGGATGTGGAAATCTTTGGGGCCATTATTCTGTCTACCATATGGGATTAGGATGTGGACATCTTTGGGGCCATTATTCTGTCTACCACATGGGATTAGGACATGGACATCTTTGGGGCCATTATTCTGTGTACCACATGGGATTAGGATGTGGAAATCTTTGGGGCCATTATTCTGTCTACCATATGGGATTAGGATGTGGACATCTTTGGGGCCATTATTCTGTGTACCACATTTGGATTAGGACATGGACATCTCTGGGGTTCATTATTCTGTCTACCACATGGGGATTAGGTTGTGGATATCTTTTGGGCCACATGTGGCCATTATTCTGTGTACCACATGGGGATTAGGACATGGACATCTTTGGGGCCATTATTCTGTCTACCACATGGGATTAGGATGTGGACATTTTTGGGGTCATTATTGATGGAAAAGGGGAGGAATGTGAGCAGGGGGAGATTTAGGGGGGAAATATGAGACATTCTGGTTGGACATGTTAAGTGTGTGATATCGGTTGGATGGGATTTCAAGACTGGATTTCAGGAGAGAGGTCCCAGTGGGAAGAACACTTTTGGGTTTTGTCAGAGGTATTGGAACCAGAGCAACCCCTTCTTGAATAGGAGCTGGGTAAAATGAGGCTGAGACTTACTGGGCTGCATTCCTCAGATGGTTAAGGCATTCTAGGTTACAGGACGAGATAGGAGATTGGTACAAGATACAGGTCACAAAGACCTTGCAGATAAAACAGGTTGCAGTCAAGAAGCAGGTCAAAACCCACCCAAACCAAGACGGTGACGAGAGTGACCTCTGGTTGTCCTCACTGCTACAGACTACAAAGAGGAGGCATGAATAATCCACCCCTTGTTTAGCATATAGTCAACAAATAACCATAAAAAATGGGCAACCAGTAGCCCTCGGGGCTGCTCTGTCTGTGGAGTAGCCATTCTTTTATTCCTCTACTCTCCTAATAAACTTGTTTTCAGTTTACTTTACAGATGCCCTAATTTCTTCCTTGCCTGAGATTGAAGAACCCTCTCTAGGGGTCTGGATTGGGACACCTTTTCCTGTAACAGTGTCACCAACATATACTTAAACGTAAGAGGATGAATCACAAAACCAAGGGAGTGAGTGTAGGTGAAAAACACAGGAGGACAAAGGACTGATCTTTAGGAGACTCCTTGGTTAAGACGTTGGGGAGAAGAGGAAGGTCAGTCTTACAGAGACTGAGAAGGTACCAGGAGAGTGTGGGGTCCTTGGGTCAAGAGAAGAAAGTATTTCAAGGATGCTGGACTTTGGTCTATGGGCGAAAAAAGAAAGTATTTCAGGGTTGCTGAGCTTTGGTCCATGGGCCAAGAAACAAAATATTTCAGGGATGCTGGACTTTGGTCCATGGGCCAAGGGAACAAAGTATTTCAGAGATGCTGGACTTTGGATCATGGGCCAAGAAAGAAAGTATTTCAGGGATGCTGGACTTTGGTCCATGGGCCAAGAGAAGAAAGTATTTCAGGGATGCTGGACTTTGGTCCATGGGTCAAGAGAAGAGAGTATTTCAGGGATGCTGGACTTTGGTCCATGGGCCAAGAGAAGAAAGTGTTTCAGGGATGCTGAACTTTGATCCATGGATCAACAGAAGAAACTATTTCAGGAGTGCTGGACTTTGGTTCATGGGTCAACAGAAGAAAGTATTTTAGGGATGCTGGGCTTTGGTCCATGGGCCAAGAGAAGAAAGTATTTCAGGGATGCTGGACTTTGGTCCATGGACCAAGAGAAGAAAGTATTTCAGGGATGCTGGACTTTGGTCCATGGGTCAAGAGAAGAAAGTATTTCAGGGATGCTGGACTTTGGTCCCTGGACCAAGAGAAGAAAGTATTTCAGGGATGCTGGACTTTGGTCCATGGGTCAAGAGAAGAGAGTATTTCAGGAGTGCTGGACTTTGGTCCATGGGCCAAGAGAAGAAAGTATTTCAGGGATGCTGGACTTTGGTCCATGGGTCAAGAGAAGAGAGTATTTCAGGAGTGCTGGACTTTGGTTCATGGGTCAACAGAAGAAAGTATTTTAGGGATGCTGGGCTTTGGTCCATGGGCCAAGAAAGAAAGTATTTCAGGGATGCTGGACTTCGGTCCATGGACCAAGAGAAGGAAATATTTCAGGGATGCTGGACTTTGGTCCATGGGTCAAGAGAAGAGAGTATTTCAGGAGTGCTGGACTTTGGTCCATGGGCCAAGAGAAGAAAGTATTTCAGGGATGCTGGACTTTGGTCCATGGGTCAAGAGAAGAGAGTATGTCAGGAGTGCTGGACTTTGGTTCATGGGTCAACAGAAGAAAGTATTTTGGGGATGCTGGGCTTTGGTTCATGGGTCAACAAAGAAAGTATTTCAGGGATGCTGCACTTTGGTCCATGGGTCAAGAGGAGGAAATATTTCAGGGATGCTGGACTTTGGTGTACGGGTCAAGAAAGAAAGTATTTCAGGGATGCTGAACTTTGGTTCATGGGTCAACAGAAGAAAATATTTCAGGGATGCTGGACTTTGGTCCATGGTCCAAGAGAAGGAAATATTTCAGGGATGCTGGACTTTGGTCCATGGGCCAAGAGAACAAAGTGTGGCAGACGTGTGTTACTACATCTCATGGTCATCCCACCCGTTCTTAGGAGTGTGGAATGGGACGTAGCAAAGTGGAGATCAAGAGAGAGCTTTTGTAGGAAGGGGGAGATGAGACCCTGGGTACACGTGGAAGGGCACTGTCCCATAGAGAGGGAATGTTTGGTGAGGTAGAGTAGAGAATAAGGAGAAATTGTGGGGTGTAGGATGTTTTTGTTCATTTGTTTGTTTGTTTGTTTTTAAGACGGAGTCTCGCTCTGTCACCCAGGCTGGAGCGCAGTGGCGCGGTCTCGGCTCACTGCAACCTCCGCCTCCCGGGTTCAAGCGATTCTCCTGCCTCAGCCTCCGGAGTAGCTGGGATTACAGGCTCCCGCCACCACGCCCAATTAATTTTTGTATTTTTAGTAGAGACGGGGTTTCATTATGTTGGCCACGATGGTCTCAAACTCCTGACCTCATGATCTGCCCGCTCCAGTCTCCCAAAGTGCTGGGATGACAGGTGTGAGCCACTGCACCTGGCCCTAGAATGGGTTTTCTTTTTCTTTTCTTTTTTTTTTTTTTTTTTTTTTTTTGAGACAGAGTCTCGCTCTGTCACCCAGGCTGCAGTTAGTGGCGCAATCTCTGCTCACTGCAACCTCCATCTCCCAGGTTCAAGCGATCCTACTGCCTCAGCTTCTGTAGTAGCTGGGATTACAGGCACCCGCCACCACACCCGGCTAATTTTTTTGTATTTTTAGAAGATACGGGGTTTCACCACGTTGGCCAGGATGGTCTCGAACTCCTGACCTCATGATCTGCCCACTTCAGCCTCCCAAAGTGCTGGGATTACAGGCTTGAGCCACCGCGCATGGCCAAAAAATGTACGCACTTTGGAGGGTGGAGGAATTCCATAGGTTTTTAGGGTTGAGCAAATCCATACCTTTCATCAGATCCTCAAAGAGCCTTGTCAAACCCGACTCCTCTTCCTATAACGTGTGGTGGATGAATACTAAAAACGAAAAGAAAACTTTGGTCTCGGCCGGGCGTGGTGGCTCACGCCTGTCATCCCAGCACTTTGGGTGGCCAAGGTGGGCGGATCACGAGGTCAGGAGATCCAGACCAGCCTGGCTAACACGGTGAAACCCCGTGTCTACTAAAAATACAAAAATTAGCCGGGTATAGTGGCAGACGCCTGTCATCCCAGCACTTTGGGAGGCCGAGGCGGGTGGATCACCTGAGGTGAGCAGATCGAGACCATCCTGGCCAACATGGTGAAACCCCGTCTCTACTAAAAATACAAAAATTAGCCGGGTGCAGTGGTGGGCACCTGTCATCCCAGCTACTCGGGAGGCTGAGGCAGGAGAATCGCTTGAACCCGGAAGACGGAGCTTGCAGTGAGCTGAGATCCGGCCACCGCACTCCAGCCTGGGCCACAGAGCGAGACCCCATCTCAAAAAAAAAAAAAAAAAAAAAAGAAAAGTGGATTATTTCCAGAATGACAACCTCCTTCCTCGCCCTTCCAAATAATCGCTCGGTGTAACGTTTGTTTTCCTCTCAGTGAGTGCTTTTCTTCCTTTCGGTTTTCTGAGAAAGCTTCACACAGATAATCACACAGGCCAACAGGCAGTGACTGTCAACAGGAGACACCGCGTTCGAACGGCGAGGCGGGGGGAGCGGAGCGGGAGGGGGCGGGAGGCTTGGCTGTCAGGAGGTTGTGTGATGAAGACAGGTTCTCCCCAGCCAGGCTAGGTTAACGAGACAGAAAGCTTTCAGTGACCTCATGAGGCTGCTCTGTTGCCGGAAAGAAGAGCCGAGATTTTCTGTCTCTGAAAACTGAAGACAAAATACATTGACCTCTGAGTGGAAATCTTTACAGTTTGCTTCTCAGCCCACATTTTCAAGCAGGAGTATTTGTGTGTTTTTTTGTTTTTTTTTTTTTAATTCTCCAGCAATGGAAGATAAGAGCTTTCCTCTCAATGCACAGACCTGTGTGTGGGTGGGTCCCCACTGCCTGGGGACCACGGACCCCCCAATGCTGCCTTTGATCTGGGGTTCTGAGCCTTTACCTTGGCACCATCCAGGGGTGCAACGGAGAGAGCAGCCGGTGGACGGGTTGACGTGTAGGGTGGTGGGGAGCAGGGAAGAGGGGGGTCCCCCGGAGAGCTGCAACCTGAACCCCTTCCCTGACATCATTTTGTTCCATACCCCTCGGAGACGTGGAGGAGGGGGTGCCTGGGCCTCCCCGACAGGGCGTCAGACATGGCAGCTTGTCACAGCCTCATCAGGCGAGAGCAACTGGAGTAGAAGACGCTTTTTTTTTTTTTTTTTTAGGCTACCCCAGAGTCAATTAAAATACAGTAAGTCTGACATTTGCAGGATCCTGAACGATCAAAGTGGAAAATGCCCATACAGCTTCTGACATAAAAAAAAACAGTGTGTTTGGCGGAAGACTGACACGAACCGTAACAGGTCAGGTAATTATGAGAAAATCTATGATATGTCTGTTGCAGTTGCTTAGTTTGTACACACGATCGCAGCCGTCAGAAAAAAGAGCGGGGGGGGTTCTCTCCTCCTGACGCATCCGGGAGCCGCTGACACCCTCTCGTGATTGCCGATACAGACGGCATCTGAGGAGAGAGTGAATTAATTTGACAGTAAATAGGGGGTAGCAGTTACTGCCTCTTCTTTAAATATCCAGGTTTTAATTGCACCAGGGCAAGGCACTCTCCTCCCATTTCATGGGCCCAGGTGTGCCCATGCACACCCCCCACACACACACACATACCCTCTCGCTGTCACACACACACCCGGGCATGCATGCAAAAGACACCAAAGTTGTTTTTTATTTGTTTTATGTATATATATATATTATTTTTTTTTTTGCTGTGTGTAATGACAGCACATGCACACACTTGGCTGTTGTTTTATCCTTTGCATGCTAATTGCTTGAAAGCCATGCATTTTCTTTCCCCCCTCTCTTCCCAGCCCCCTCCTCCCACAATCCATCTCCAACACCCAGCGCTGAACAGATGCGTTCATTAGGATGATTAAGGAATTCTCCCATCGTCTCGCCTGGATGTGTTTATTAAATTAAAGAGGGATGAGACGGATGGATCCGTGGGCTCAAGGGTATCGCCGGGCGAAAACCACGGGTGTATTTCGCCGGGGCTGGGCCCTCTCTGCCGTGCTCCCGTCGTAATTGGCTTAATGGATTTTTGGTGTGTGTCTCTCATCCTCTCTCAGGCAAACTAATTACAGCTTTTTACATTAAATTCTAATAGATTTCAATTTATCTCTTCTACGTTATCACAATAATTACAGTAATAAATTAAGCAGGTCGACACCGTTTACGAACACAGTTCGGGTCTGGCGTTACAGCAGCGTGGCTTGGCACAGACGGACTGAATAGACGTGCTGGGTGAAGACGGTGATGGGAGGGACGTTGGGAGTGTGTGTTCCGGTGTCATCTGTGATTTGTTTTTTTTTTTTTTTTATTGACAGTCTGCAGAGAATTCTCACAAGTTCGCTGGTTGGTTGGTTGGTTGGTTTTTTGCGTGTTTGTCTCTTTGTTTTTGTAAGTGGGAGTTTCGCTCTTGTCGCCCAGGCTGGAGTGCAATGGGGTGATCTGGGCTCACCGCAACCTCCGCCACCTGTGGGTTCAAGCGATTCTCCTGCCTCAGCCTCCCGAGTCGCTCGGATTACAGGCACCTGCCACTGCCAGGCTCGGTCACTTATTAATTGATTTTTTTGGATTTTTAGTAGAGACGGGGTTTCTCCATGTTGGCCAGGCTGGTCTCGAACTCCTGACCTCAGGTGATCCGCCCGCCTCAGCCTCTCAAAGTGCTGGGATGACAGGCGTGAGCCACCGCTCCTGGCTTTTTTTTTTTCTTTCCTATTTCCCCAATGGGTCCAATTTCCCTGCCTCAGCCTCCCGAGCAGCTGGGACGACAGGCGCCCACCACCACACTCGACTAATTTTTGTATTTTTAGTAGAGACGAGATTTCACCATATGGCCCAGGCTGGTCTAGAACTCCTGGCCTCAAGTGATCCACCCGCCTCGGCCTCCCAAAGAGGGTGGACGTGTCTCACCAGCACAAATAGGCGATCAACCGTATTCCCTTTGCAAAGTGAGGCGGCCATCAGGTTTCCTGGGTATTATCGGGTCCTTCTGTTCCGTTTTAATGACCTCCCGTTATTTCTGCAGAGAAGGTGAAAATCGCCCTCTTCTACAGCCTTCATCAGAGCCACCGTCCCCCCAACTCCGCCGGCCACCGCCACGCGGACGTCAAATCCGGGACAGACTTCAGATGGCCGGGAAAGGCCATCCTGGCTTTGTCACTCTGAGCCCAATCAGAGTGTCACACGTGGTCCACCTGTGAAGTTCGTGGCCGCTGCTGGTATAAATGGTGACAGGGCCGATGGCCCTCAGTTGTCAGACATTGATTTAGACAGGTGACTTCCTCGGCCTCTCCTTCTCCTGCTTTGTAAGGTAACGAGAGCGAACTTTCAGACTAACTTTCCAGACTCTGGAGGCGATGAGTTCAGTGCCAGTTTATGTAAAAGTTGATCGGCCGGGCGCGGTGGCTCACGCCTGTCATCCCAACACTTTGGGAGGCCGAGGCAGGTGGATCACTTGAGGTCAGGAGTTCCAGACCAGCCTGGCCAACATGGTGAAATGTTGTCTCTACTAAAAATACAAAAATTTGCCGGGTGTGGTGGCAGGTGCCTGTCATCCGAGCTACTCAGGGGGCTGAGGCAGGAGAATCGCTTGAACCCGGGAGGCGGAGGCTGCTGTGAGCCGAGATCGCACCACTGCACTCCAGCCTGGGCGACAGAGCGAGATTCTATCTCAAAAAAAAAAAAAAAAAATAACGTCTTGGGCTTCCTGTAATCATGTCAAAACCATTAATTTTTTGTAGCTGCCAAGGTTATAGAAGGCATTGTAATAACTATCCACGTTCGCTATGAAACGTCCCCATAAAATGCACGAAGGCAAGAAGAATGACTGACGCCTGGAATCCCCGTATTTTGGGAGGCCAAGGAGGAATGATCGCTTGAACTCAGGAGTTTGAGACCAGTCTGGGCAGCATAGTGACCCTCCGTCTCTACATAGATTTTTTTTAAAATTAGCCAGGTGTGGAGGGACTCATGGAGTCCTAGCTACTCAGGAGGCTGAGGTGGGAGGATCGCTTGAGCGAGGGAGGCTGGAGGCAGCCGTGAGCCAAGGTGGTGCCATGACACTCCAGCCTGGACATCACAGTGAGACCCTGTCTCAAAGATTTTAAAATGCAGACAAATCGTATCGGACTGTGTTTAGTGCGGGGATGGGCAGATATGCTGGAAAGAGTCAGATAGTAAGTAATTATTAATGTTTTCAGGATAATAGAATTGCTGTGGTGGCCATGAAACTCTATTGGGTTTTTTTTTATTATTATTTTCATTTATTTATTTTTATTTTATTTGTTTAATTGTTGTAGAGGTGGGGATCTGTCTCTACAAAAAATTACACATAGCACGACCCTGTCTCTGCAAAAAAAACTTTAAAATTAGCCAGGTATGGTGACACATGGTTGTAGTCCCAGCTACTCGGGAGACTGAGGTGGGGGATCACTTGAGCCCAGGAGGTCAAGGCTGCAGTGAACTATGATATCTCAACCCGTTGGGAAATGGAGGTGAGAGGATTGCTTGAGGCCAGGAGTTCAAGAACTACCTGGCCAACATAGCAAGATCCTATCTCTACAGAAAATTAACAGAGCATGATAACCTGTTCCTGTAATCCCTCTGGGTTACTTGGGTGGCCAAGGTGGGTGAATCGCTTGAGCCCAGGAGTTCAAGACCTGGGCAGCATAGCAAGACCCCATCTCTACAACAAATTAGTAGAGCATGATGGCCTGTTCCTATAATCCCAGCTACTAGGGCAGACAAGGTGGGTGAATCGCTTGAGCCCAGGAGTTCAAGACCAGCCTGGGCAAGATAGCAAGACCCTGTCTCTACAAAAAAACTTAAAAATTAGCCAGGTATGGTGACATATGCTTGCAGTCCCAACTACTGGGGAGACTGAGGTGGGGGATCACTTGAACCCAGGGGGTCGAAGCTGCAGTGAACTATGATATCTCAACCCTT
The DNA here is from genome assembly GCF_043159975.1 of Macaca nemestrina. Taxonomy (NCBI): domain Eukaryota; kingdom Metazoa; phylum Chordata; class Mammalia; order Primates; family Cercopithecidae; genus Macaca; species Macaca nemestrina. Next base: position 876,942 of record NC_092146.1, read on the forward strand.
TGGGAAGTGGAGGTGGGAGGATCGCTTGGGGCCAGGAGTTCAAGATCTGCCTGGGCAACATAGCAAGACCCCATCTCTACAACAAATTAGTAGAGCATGATGGCCTGTTTCTATAATCCCAGCTACGTGGGTGGCCAAGTTGCGTGAATCTCTTGAGCCCAGGAGTTCAAGACCAGCCTGGGCAACATAGCACGACCCTGTCTCTGCAAAAAAAAATTAATAGAGAGTGATGGCATGTTCCTGTAATCCCAACTATTTGAGAGCCCAAGGTGGGTGAACTGCTTGAGCCCAGGAGTTCAAGACTAGCCTGGGCAAGACAGCGAGACCCTGCCTCTGCACAAAAGTTTAAAAATTAGCCACGTATGATGACACAGGCTTGTAGTCCCAGCTACTCGGGAGGCTGAGGTAGGGGGATCGCTTGAGCCCAGGAGGTCGAGGCTGCAGTGAACTCTGGCGGTGCCATTGCAGTCCAGCCTGGTGACAGAGCGAGACCCTGTCAAAAAAAATATTAGAAAGGATCTTTACAAGGGCAGAACAGAGAGTCACAGAGGAGTGAGGCTTTACCATTCATGCACGATGGTTAGAAACCCAAAGGGGAGTGGAAATTCAGGATTGAGGCAGGTGGCTCACACCCATGGAATCGGCAGCCACCCCCCAAAAAGAATCCCACATGGGCTGTGCCCTGTGGAAGCTCCAGGAGCAAGCAGCCCCCACACCAGCTTCCTCATCCATCTGCGGCGTTGGTTGTCGGGCATTTGAAATTGCAAGGTGTCCGCCTGCATTCCGTCACGTGCCACAGAAACACAAGGAGCCATCTCTCTCCCCTGATGGAAACCAGCCCCTGGTAAGGGGCCCGGAATGAATGTGAGGAGATGATGGGCCTAGAGACTGCTCCAGGGTCAGGCAGCTGCCGCGTGGGAATGAGCCGGTCAGCAGGTATCTACCGTCATTGCTCCCCGAGGCAGGGGTTCCCCAGCCGCCCTCAGCTCCATCCAGCCTCACAGGGTGGCTCTGAGGCCACTCTGTGCTGGAATCAGCTGGACGGAAGGCGGCTGGCCGGAGAGGGCCACGGCTGTATGGGCACTTGGTAGCCTGTGGCCCTGGCCTGGGTTCAGGGAGGGTGTGGGCCGGGGGCAGGAGGAGGGTGGGGAGGGAGACACAGCGGGAGGAGGAGGTGAAGGGAGCCAGGCTGGGGGAAGAAGAGGAGATGGAGGAGGAGGAGATGGAGGAGGAGGAGATGGAGATGGAGAAGTTAGACGAGGAGATGGAGATGGGGAAGTGAGAGGAGGAGCAGATGGAGAAGGAGGAGATGGAAGAGGAGGATGAGATGGAGTAGATGGAGGAGGAGAAGATGGAGGAGATGAAGTAGGAGGAGACTGAGGAGGAGATTGAGATGAAGGTGGGAGAGGAGGAGAAGGGGGAGATGGAGGAGGAGATGGAGGAGATAGAAGAGGAGGAGATGGAGGAGGAGGAGAAGATGGAGGAGGAGAAGATGGAGGAGAAGATGGAGGAGATGGAGATGGAGGAGGAGACGGAAATGGAGGAGGAGGAGCTGGAGGAAGAGCAGACAGAGGAGATGGTGGAGGAGGAGGAGATGGAGGAAGAGGAGATGGAGAAAGAGGAGACAGAGGAGCTAGAGATGGAGGAAAAGGAGGAGATGGAGGAGGAGGAGATGGAGGAGGAGAAGATGGAGGAGGAGGAGGAGATGGAGGAGGTAGAGGAGGAAGAGGAGGAGAGAGAGGAGATGGAGGAGATGGAGAAAGAGGAGACAGAGGAGCTAGAGATGGAGGAGGAGGAGAAGATAGAGGAGGAGGAGATGGAGGAGGAGGAGATGGAGGAAGAGAAGACAGAGGAGACAGAGATGGAGGAGGAGATGGAGGAGGTAGAGGAGGAAGAGGAGATGGACGAGGAGGAGATGCAGGAAGAGGAGATGGAGGAAGAGGAGACAGAGATGAAGGAGATGGAGGATGAGAAGGAGGAGGAGATGCAGGAGATAGAGGAGGAGGAGGAGATGGAGGAAGAGAAGATGGAGGAGGAGGGGATGGAGGAGATTGGGGATAAATCCCCCTTGGCAGCAAGGAGATTTTCCTGCTGGAAGCAGTGCTCAGCTGTGGGAGCGGTGATCACCATCACGTGTCACTTTGTGTGACAAACATGCTTCAAAAAATAAAAATAAGATACAGGAATGTGGTTTCCACACAATATTTTAAAATACCACCGTCAGGAATTAATCACATAGAAACACATACTGTTTTTTGGATTTAAACAACTTTGAAAATGTAACTTAACGTTGCTTTTCTGTATGGTGTTTTATTCCTTTTAAAGGAATTATTAGACTATTCTAATTCTAACCCTTTTAAAGGGTCATTCTAATGAGGTTTTGAGAGAGAGAAGTTGCATAAATGTCATATCAAGGTATTATAAGTAACTACATTTAAAATGACAAAGCTGTGATCAGAAATGTGAAATCTGATCCACACGAGCAGAAACTCTCAATGGGCAGGAAACGCAACCACTGGTGAACACCTGATTGAAATGCAAAATTGACCATCGCAATTTAAACGACAGTTATAATAAAGAGATATCCTAAGCCAGTGTAAACCAAAATTTCCAAAATATCCAGAAATATACTTTTTAAAACCATCAGAAATGAAAAAAGTGAGAGTAAAAGAAAGCAACTCGGCTAATCTCCTTGGAAAGTGAATTTGGTATCTGTGATTTGAAGTATGATCTATGGTCTGTGATCCTCACCTGGTGTGGATGGGGCAGGGCCATGGTCTGTGATGCTCACCTGGTGTGGATGGGGCAGGGCCATGGTCTGTGATACTCACCTGGTGTGGATGGAGCTTGTCTATGGTCCGTGATTCTCACCTGGTGTGGATGGAGCTGATCCATGGTCCGTGATTCTCACCTGGTGTGGATGGAGCTGATCCATGGTCCGTGATACTCACCTGGTGTGGATGGGGCAGGGCCATGGTCCGTGATTCTCACCTGGTGTGGATGGAGCTGATCCATGGTCTGTGATCCTCACCTGGTGTGGATGGGGCAGGGCCATGGTCTGTGATTCTCACCTGGTGTGGATGGGGCAGGGCCATGGTCTGTGATTCTCACCTGGTGTGGATGGGGCAGGGCCATGGTCTGTGATACTCACCTGGTGTGGATGGGGCTGATCCATGGTCTGTGATCCTCACCTGGTGTGGATGGGGCTGATCCATGGTCTGTGACGCTCACCTGGTGTGGATGGAGCTGATCCATGGTCCGTGATACTCACCTGGTGTGGATGGGGCTGATCCATGGTCTGTGATACTCACCTGGTGTGGATGGGGCTGATCCATGGTCTGTGACGCTCACCTGGTGTGGATGCAGCTGATCCATGGTCTGTGATACTCACCTGGTGTGGATGGAGCTTGTCTATGGTCCGTGATACTCACCTGGTGTGGATGGAGCTTGTCCATGGTCTGTGATTCTCACCTGGTGTGGATGGGGCAGGGCCATGGTCTGTGATACTCACCTGGTGTGGATGGAGCTGATCCATGGTCTGTGATACTCACCTGGTGTGGATGGAGCTGATCCATGGTCCGTGATACTCACCTGGTGTGGATGGGGCTGATCCATGGTCTGTGATTCTCACCTGGTGTGGATGGGGCAGGGCCATGGTCTGTGATACTCACCTGGTGTGGATGGAGCTGATCCATGGTCTGTGATTCTCACCTGGTGTGGATGGGGCAGGGCCATGGTCTGTGATTCTCAACTGGTGTGGATGGGGCAGGGCCATGGTCTGTGATACTCACCTGGTGTGGAGGGAGCTGATCCATGGTCTGTGACGCTCACCTGGTGTGGATGCAGCTGATCCATGGTCCGTGATACTCACCTGGTGTGGATGGAGCTGATCCATGGTCCGTGATACTCACCTGGTGTGGATGGGGCAGGGCCATGGTCTGTGATTCTCACCAGGTGTGGATGGGGCAGGGCCATGGTCTGTGATTCTCACCTGGTGTGGATGGAGCTGATCCATGGTCTGTGATACTCACCTGGTGTGGATGGGGCTGATCCATGGTCTGTGATACTCACCTGGTGTGGATGGAGCTGATCCATGGTCTGTGATTCTCACCTGGTGTGGATGGGGCTGATCCATGGTCTGTGATACTCACCTGGTGTGGATGGAGCTGATCCATGGTCTGTGATCCTCACCTGGTGTGGATGGGGCAGGGCCATGGTCTGTGATTCTCACCTGGTGTGGATGGAGCTTGTCCATGGTCTGTGATAATCACCTGGTGTGGATGGAGCTGATCCATGGTCTGTGATCCTCACCTGGTGTGGATGGAGCTGATCCATGGTCCGTGATCCTCACCTGGTGTGGATGGAGCTGATCCATGGTCTGTGATCCTCACCTGGTGTGGATGGGGCTGATCCATGGTCTGTGATGCTCACCTGGTGTGGATGGAGCTTGTCTATGGTCCGTGATACTCACCTGGTGTGGATGGAGCTGATCCATGGTCCGTGATACTCACTTGGTGTGGATGGAGCTGATCCATGGTCTGTGATACTCACCTGGTGTGGATGGAGCTGATCCATGGTCTGTGATCCTCACCTGGTGTGGATGGGGCAGGGCCATGGTCTGTGATTCTCACCTGGTGTGGATGGGGCAGGGCCATGGTCTGTGATCCTCACCTGGTGTGGATGGAGCTGATCCATGGTCTGTGATGCTCACCTGGTGTGGATGGAGCTGATCCATGGTCTGTGATGCTCACCTGGTGTGGATGGAGCTGATCCATGGTCCGTGATTCTCACCTGGTGTGGATGCAGCTGATTCATGGTCCGTGATGCTCACCTGGTGTGGATGGAGCTGATCCATGGTCCATGATGTATTTTTAGCTGATCCATGGTCTGTGACGTTCACCTGGTGTGGACGGAGCTGATCCATGGTCTGTGATGCTCACGGGGGTCAGGTGTGGGTACCACAGGGCCTATAGTCTGAGGCTCACCAGGACTAGCTCTCGCTGCTGCTGAAACAGGGACTCACAGGCATGTCTGCCACAGAACTGTACCTGGGTTCCTTAAGGACCGTGACCAGTGACCCGTGGAGCTGAGAGCACTTAACCGGTGTGGAGAAAGTGGGTTTTATACATGCATTCTGTGAAAATATTTTTCTATCAGAATTAGGAACTAAACATTATAATTAAACATATCTCTCCAATTAAGTTCTTGAACCGGCTAATTGCATGAGTCCACATAAACTTGTTTTTAAAAAATAACAGTAGTCCATTTCACCTTACAGAAACTAAATTACCTCTTTTGCCACTAAGCATATACACGGATTATACCCATTAGCTTTTTATTTTTCTGTTTTTACATAATGGAAATGCCTGAAAAATTGAGGGTGAAAAAAACCTCGAGGCCTGAGGTTGGGCTTGAAATTAAGTGTGTTCCGCTCATTGTCACCCATTTTTTCTTAAATTACAAGGTGCGATTTCACATAAACATGAGTGTTAACGTCCCCTTCCCCTTGTGGTCTCATCGGTATCTGCTACGTCTGCTTCACAGCCCACAAACCCAGGGCCAGGCTGGGCTCAGGATTAAACCGCGACTCTCCTCTTTGTTACTGTGTGTACCTGGCAATCTTTAAAAAATAAAATACAATCACTCTGTGCCTAAGCTTCCTCATGAGAAAAGTGAAAAGAAAGGGAAGATGTTCCTCCAAAGATGCTTTTAAGAATTAGGCCAGGGGCGGTGGCTCACGCCTGTCATCCCAGCACTTTGGGAGGCCGACGCTGGGGGATCATTTGAGGTTAGGAGTTTGAGACCAGCCTGGCCAACATGGTGAGACCCCGTCTCTACTAAAAATACAACCAAATTAGCTGGGCGTGGTGGCGCAGGCCTGTAGTCCCAGCTACTTGGGAGACTGAGGCGGAAGAATCGCTTGAACCCAGCAGTCAGAGGTTGCAGTGAGCTGAGATCTCACCACTGCACTGGGTGACAGAGCAAGACTCCGTCTCAAAAAGAAAAAAAAAGAGAATTACATCCACCCATCCACTAAAACTACTCGAAACATGTCTGCACGCGCTACCTCCTCGACACACATCACGTGTTATTTTGACCGGGTATTACGATTAATTTACTACACATCACATCTTATTATTTTGATCTGGTATCAGGATTCATTCACTAAGTATTAGGATAATTTACTAAGTAAATTCCACGTTGAAATAGGAAACATGTTTCCTACAGGAGCTCACGCTATAGGGACTTCGGTAGAAGACGTTTGCACCTTGAGCTATATCCTCCTGTAGAGCTATATCCTCCTGTATCGATGCTTCTCGCAGGCTCTTCAATGAACGTTTTTCGAGTCCACACTATAGTGACTTACATAGATGTTTGCACACTGAGGTATATCCTCCTGTACAGCTATATCCTCCTGTATTGATGCTTCTCGCAGGCTCTACAATGAACACTTTTCGAGTCCACACTATAGTGACTTACATAGAAGACGTTTGCACACTGAGGTATATCCTCCTGTAGAGCTATATCCTCCTGTATCGATGCTTCTCGCAGGCTCTAGAAGGAACATTTTCGAGTTCATGCTATAGTGACTTATGTACAAGATGTTTGCACAGTGAGGTATATCCTCCTGTAGAGCTATATCCTCCTGTATTGATGCTTCTCGCAGGCTCTACAAGGAACACTTTTCGAATCCACACTATAGTGACTTACATAGAAGACGTTTGCACACTGAGGTATATCCTCTTGTAGAGCTATATCCTCCTGTAGAGGTATATCCTCCTGTAGAGCTATATCCTCCTGTATCGATGCTTCTTGCAGGCTCTAGAAGGAACATTTTCGAGTACACGCTATAGTGACTTATGTACAAGATGTTTGCACACTGAGGTATATCCTCCTGTAGAGCTATATCCTCCTGTATCGATGCTTCTTGCAGGCTCTAGAAGGAACATTTTCGAGTACACGCTATAGTGACTTATGTACAAGATGTTTGCACACTGAGGTATATCCTCCTGTAGAGCTATATCCCCCTGTATCGATGCTTCTTGCAGGCTCTAGAAGGAACATTTTCGAGTTCACGCTATAGTGACTTATGTAGAAGATGTTTGTACAGTGAGGTATATCCTCCTGCAGAGCTATATCCTCCTGTACAGCTATATCCTCCTGTATCGATGCTTCTCGCAGGCTCTTCAATGAACGTTTTTCGAGTCCACACTATAGTGACTTACATAGATGTTTGCACACTGAGGTATATCCTCCTGTACAGCTATATCCTCCTGTATTGATGCTTCTCGCAGGCTCTACAATGAACACTTTTCGAGTCCACACTATAGTGACTTACATAGAAGACGTTTGCACACTGAGGTATATCCTCCTGTAGAGCTATATCCTCCTGTATCGATGCTTCTTGCAGGCTCTAGAAGGAACATTTTCGAGTTCACGCTATAGTGACTTATGTAGAAGATGTTTGTACACTGCGGTATATCCTCCTGTAGAGCTATATCCTCCTGTAGCGCTATATCTTCCTATACAGCTATATCCTCCTGTATCGATGCTTCTCGCAGGCTCTACAAGGAACATTTTCCAGTTCACGCTATAGTGACTTACATAGAAGATGTTTGCACACGGAGGTATGTCCTCCTCTATCGATGCTTCTTGCAGGCTCTACAACCAACATTTTTCAAGCTCACGCTATAGTGACTTACAGAGATGTTTGCACACGGAGGTATATCCTCCTGTATCGATGCTTCTCGCAGCCTCGACAATGAACGTTTTTCGAGCTCACACTATAGTGACTTACATAGATATTTGCACACTGAGGTATATCCTCCTGTAGAGCTATATCCTCCTGTATCGATGCTTCTCGCAGGCTCTACAAGGAACATTTTCCCACGGGTTAACGTCTCTGAAATCAGCACCTGCTCCCCAGCTGTGGAAAGTGTGGGGGTGTGTGCATGAAATAATGGTGTGTTTTTCCATCCATGGAGTTTCAGATTTGGTAACTGAGAGGAGAATGACTCTTAAAAAGTATGTAGCTTGGACAGGCGCGGTGGCTCACGCCTGTCATCCCAGCATTTTGGGAGGCCAGGGTGGGAGGATCACTTGAGGTCAGGAGGTCAAGACCAGCCTGGCCAACATGGCGAAACCCCGTCTCTACTAAAAACACAAAAAAATTAGCTGGGTGTGGTGGTGGCGAGCGCTTGTAATTCCAGATCACCGGGAGGCTGAGGCAGGAGAATCGCTTGAACCCGGGAGGCGGAGCTTGCAGTCAACCGAGATTGCACCACTGTACTCCAGCCTGGGCCACAGAGGGACACTCTGTCTCAAAAAAAAAAAAAAAACATATACATAAATATATGTATATATACACACACACACACACACATAGGTAGATACAGATACAGATATACAGAATATACTTTGACATAGATACACCTAGACAAACATAGATATAGGAATAGATAGGCACAGGTATTGATATACATAGGTATAGCTAAGCATAGACATAGGTTTAGATACAGATGTATCTATAGGTATAGATGCAGATATAAATACAGAATTTACTTAGATATACACAGACATAGACGTAGATATACACAGACATAAATACAGATATCCGTGTACCTATAGATATAATACACATAGCTATAGATACGCCTAGACATATGTAGGAATAGACACAGATATGAATATAAATTAAGTAAACTTAAATGTAGATATATGTAGACATATGTATAGATGTAGAGAAAATACTAAAGTATACTACATATAGATATATGAAGACACAGATAGACATAATACGTCTGTATATAGAGACAATACTTGTATATACATAGAAATAAATAGGTATAAATATACAGATAAACATACAGATATATGTATGCCACACATATACACATTCATAACTGGGACAGCCTAAAATGGGGCTGGAAATTCTTCTCCTGCAACATAGAGATTCAAAGAACACTTTCAATTACCAGGCGTGGGAGGATCACTTGAGGCCAGGAGTTCAAGACCAGCCTGGCCAACATGGTGAAACCCCGTCTCTACTGAAAATACAAAAAAAAAAAAAGTTAGCCTGATGTGGTGGCTCATACCTATAATCCCAACTACCGGGGAGGCTGAGGCAGGAGAATCGCTTGAACCCGGGAGACGGAGCTTGCAGTCAACCGAGATGGCACCACCGTACTCCAGCCTGGGCCACAGAGGGACACTCTGTCTCAAAAAAAATAAAATAAAATAAACATTAAAAAAATGAAAACGCGCTTTCGGGAAACACGTTGATGATTTTAAAATACGACATGTTGGGACCAGATTCTTAAAAAGTTGCAGAACTGTACTGCCCCCTCACTTTTTTTTTTTTTTTGAGACCCCCACCCCACCTTCTCCACCCACGTTGTCCTGATAAAACTCCAAAAATCACTCCAGGGGGAGACTGGCCCAGACCGACTTATCTGGGCCGACGTGAAGGGCTCTCTGAAACATGGGCCGTGACGAGGGACCTCAGAGCCTGCTCACAAAAACACGCAAACAGAACCTCGGTTCTCTCTCTCTCTGTCGTGAAGAAGCACTGGGTCTCATCCGTTTGAATTTTCCTAAAATTCATTGGTAAATATCCACAAGGAAAAGAACACAAAACCGGCCCGGCTGCTGCGTCCCAGAAGGTGGGATAAGAAAGCTCATCCCAGTCACGTGGCCGGGAGGTTCCAAGCTCTGGGGCTCAGGAAACAGGTGGTGAATTGGCAGGTGCTCAAGAGCGTCACAGGTTTCCTTGTCAAAGACCAATAGTGGATTGTAGATGGATGGACACCTGTCCATCCGTGAGGCTAGGCCTGGGAAACAAACGTTGTCTGCTGTTTGGGTTACAGTCACTAACTCTCTCTTCAAATCCCAAACTGAGAGAAAGAGAGAGAGAGGAGAGAGAAGGAGAGAGAGAGAGAGAGAGAGAGAGAGAGAGAGAACAAGAAGGAGAGAGACAGAGACAAAGAAAGAGCGAAAGAGAGACAGAGAAAGAGAGAAACAGAGAGAAAGACAGATAAAGAGACAGAAAGAGAGAGATAGAGAGAGAACAAGGAGAGGGATAGAGACAGAGAAAGAGAGAGACAGAGACAAAGAGAGAAACAGAGAGAAAGAGAGACAAATAAAGAGACAGAAAGAGAGATAGAGAGAGAAAGAGAGATAGAGAGAGATAGGGAGGGAGAGAGACACAGAGAGAGGGAGGGAGGGAGAAAGAAAGAGAAAGAGAGGGAGAGAGAGAAAGGAAGAGGGAGAGAGGGAGAGAGAGACAGAGAGGGAGGGAGAGAAACAAAGAGGGAGAGAGAAAGAGAGAGGGAAAGAGAGAGAGGGAGGGAGAGGGAGGGAAGAAGGAAGGGAGGGAGGGAGAAAGAAAGAGAGAGAGAAACAGAGAGACAGAGAAAGAGACAAACAGAGACAGAGAGGGAGAGAGAGAAATAAACAGGGAGAGAGAAAGAGACACAGTGAGAGAGAAAGAGAGAGAGGAGGGAGAGGGAGGGAGGAAGAAAGAGAGAAAGAAACAGAGAGACAGAGAAAGAGACAGACAAACAGAGACAGAGAGGGAGAGAGAGAAAGAGGGAGAGAGGGAGGGAGGGAAGAAGGGAGAAAGAAAGAGAGGGAGAGAGAGAAAAAAGAGAGACAGAGAGAGATCGGGAGGGAGAGAGAAACAGAGAGAGGGAGGGAGGAAGGAAGGGAGGAAGAGAGGGAGAGAGAGAGAAAGAGAAAAAGAGAGGCAGACAGGGAGGGAGGGAGAAAGAAAGAGAGAGAGGGAGAGAGGAAGAGAGATGGAAAGAGAAAGGGAGGGAGGAAGGGAGAAACAGAGAGAGAGAGAGAGACAGCGAAAGAGAAAGAGAAACAGAGAGAGGCAGAGAGAGAAAGAGAGAGAGAGGGAGGGAGGGAAGAAGAGAGAAAGAGAGAAAGGAAGGAAGAGAGAGAGGGCGACAGAGGTGACACTTATTGGTTTGCGTAAGAATTAGGTTAGCGACATCTGGAAGTTAGCGGCAGACGCGGCTGCTGGTGGATCCCGCTAGGCGAGTCCAGTGAGGTGAGGATCTGTCCGTGTGAGCTCCCATTCACTCCTTCACTCCTTCCTTCATTCAGATGCCAACACAGCTCTACTCGTACAAAAAAACCAAAACAAAACAAAACTCCAAGAGCCACGGTGAGCTGCAAAGCACCATTCACTTCCCAGAGAGACTTGTAGGATCCTAACAAATAGCCACCTTCCGGCCAGGAGACATGGCTCAGGCCTGTCATCCCAGCACTTTGGGAGCCCGAGGCAGGTGCATCCCTTGAGGTCAGGCGTTCAAGACCAGCCTGGGCAACATGGTGAAACCCCGTCTCTACTAAAAATAAAAAATTAGCCAGACGTGGTGGCAGGCGCCTGTCATCCCAGCTACTCGGGAGGCTGAGGCAGGAGAATTGCTTGAACCCGGGAGGCGGAGGTTGCAGTGGGCCGAGATTTTAGTCTCTCCACCCCACTCCTTCCCCGTGATGGCAAATCTGACTTTGGGGTTATTCACCGAGGCCTGGGTTTAACCACCCAGTGAGTTCCCCTTGTCCGCTGCCTAGACAGAGCCGATCCATCAAGACAGCAGAATTGCAATAGAGGAAATGTAATGCACGCAGAGCTGGCTGTCAAGGACATGGGAGTTTTAATCTGACACCATCTCAGCTCACGGCAACCTCCGCCTCCCGGGTTCAAGTGATTCTCCTGCCTCAGCCTCCCGAGTAGCTGGGAGGACACGCACCTGCCACCAGGCCCAGCTAACTTTTGTATTTTCAGTAGAGACGGGGTTTCACCATGTTGGCCAGGGTTATACAAGATCCAATGAGCCAGTTTATCCATCTGGGTGGTGTCGGCGGATCCCCCAAGCACACAGTCTCCAAAATATCTCCAGCACTAATCCTACGAGGAGTTTAGGGAGGGCCAGAATCTTGCAGCCTCCATCTACATGACTCCGAAACCATAATTTCTAATCTTGTGGGTAATTTTAGTCCTACAAAGGCAAAATCTACTCCCCAGGCAAGAAGCAGGTCAGCTTTGGGAAACGGCTGTTATCTTTTGTTATGTTTTTTCTCTTTTCTTTTTTTTTTTTTTTTTTTTTTTTTTTTGAGACAGGGTCTCACTCTGTTGCCCAGGCTGGAGTGCAGTGGTGAAATCTCGGCTCACTGCAACCTCCACCTCCCGGGTTCAAGTGATTCTCCTGCCTCAGCCTCCTGAGTAGCTGGGGTTACAGGTGCCCGCCACCACGCCCGGCTAATTTTTGTATTTTTAGTAGAGACGGGGTTTCACCATGTTGGCCAGGCTGGTCTCGAACTCCTGACCTCAGGTCATCCACCCACCTCAGCTTCTTAAAGCGCTGGAATGACAGGTGTGAGCCACTGCGCATGGCCAGTCAAACGTCGTGATTCTATGAGAAGGACATTTTTTGTTTTTTCAAGATGGATTTTGGGTCTTGTTGCCCAGGCCGGAGTGCGGTGGTGCGATCTCGGCTCACTGCAACCTCCGCCTCCCAGGTTCAAACGATTCTCCTGCCTCAGCCTCCTGAGTAGCTGGGATGACAGGCACCTGCCACCACCACACTCAGCTAATTTTTGTATTTTTAGTAGAGATGGAATTGCGCCATGTTGACCAGGCTGGTCTCGAACTCCTGACCTCAAGTGATCTGCCCGCCTCGGCCTCCCAAAGTGCCGGGATGACAGGCGTGAGCCACCGCCCCTGGCCAGTGAATGCTGTGATTCTATGAGGAACATTTTTTAAAAGTTGAATGACCTTTGAGAAACTGTTTCCTTAGGACCTCTGTCCAGAAAAAGTAACTTCAGGACCGAGCAGTGGGCAGCTGGTTTGGGGGCCGGGAAGGCGGAAGGGGCACGGCTCAGCAGCCTTCCAAGTGAGTTGTTCACAAAACCGCGTCTTCCCTGTGGAAGAAACGCCGGTCGAATGGCAGCTTCGAGGTTTGTGCAAATTAAGGCGTCGGTAACTTTTGCTTATACAATTTGTTGAATAAATAGGGTTGAATCTGTTGAATAAATGAGTCAACATAAGCTTTGAAAACGGTGTCTTCAGGCATCCTGTTAGTGTCTATTTGCATAAGTGGTTAAGCTGTGAAAGGCGGTGGCAGCAGGCCGCAAGTCTGAGGGAAGAAAAAAAAAAAAAAAACAGAAAACAAAACGAGAAGCAGCCAGGGAACCCAGCTGTTTTCCAATCGTGCCCCCAAGGAGGCTCCACAAAAACCTGTCGTTGGATTCAACCCGTGAAGACACAAGCTTCTGAGAAGTCCATGCATGGTTCATATGGACATTATGGATTGAGGGGCTAATCGGATTGTGTCCAACTGTAGATTTCTCCAGAAACAGCCAAGCGCACCCAGGTTTAGAGAATGCGGCTGAGCTCTTTGTTTTAGAGCCCAGAAAAGAAGAAACTTCCCCCAATGTTTGAAATAAACACGGCCGGGCGCGGGGGCTCACGCCTGTCATCCCAGCAGTTTGGGAGGCGGAGGTGGGAGGATCACCTGAGGTCAAGAGTTTGAGACCAGCCTGGCCAACATGGTGAAACCCCGTCTCTACTAGTAATATAAAAATTAGCTGGGCGTGGTGGTGGGAACCTGGAATCCCAGCTACTCTGGAGGCTGAGGCAGGAGAATAGCTTGAACCCGGGAGGTGGAGGTTGCAGTGAGCCAAGATCGAGCCATTGCACTCCAGCCTGGGCGACAAAGAAAGAAATCTGTCTCAAAGAAACGAAAGAAAAGGGAAGGAAGGGAAGGGGGAAGGCGGAAGGGGGAAGGGGGAAGATGGAAGATGGAAGGGAGAAGGGGGAAGAGGGAAGGGGGAAGGGGGAAAGGGGACAGAAGAAAGGGAGGAAGGAAGGAAGGAAGGAAGGAAGGAAGGAAGGAAGGAAAAAGAAAGAGAGAGAGAGAAAGAAAGAAAGAAAGAAAGAAAGAAAGAAAGAAAGAAAGAAAGAAAGAAAGAAAGAAAAGAAAAGAAAAGAAAGAAAGAGGAAGGGAAAAGGGGAAGGGGGAAGGAAGGAAGAAAGAAAGAGAAAGAAAGAAAGAGGAAGGGAAAGGGGAAGGGGGAAGGAAGGAAGGAAGAAAGAGAGAAAGAAAGAAAGAGAAGGGGAAGGGGGAACAGGGAAGGGGGAAGGAAGAAAGGAAGAAAAGAAAGGAAGAAAGAGAAAGAAGAAAAAGAAAGAAGGAAAGAAGGAAGGGAAAGAAAGAAAGAGAGACAGAGAAAGAAAAAGAGAAAGAAAGAAAGAAAGAAAGAGAAAGAAAGGGAAGGGGAAGGGGGATCGGGGAAGGGGGAAGGAAGGAAGGAAGGAAGAAAAGAAAGGAAGAAAGAAAAAGAAGAAAAAGAAAGAAGGAAAGAAGGAAGGGAAAGAAAGAGAGACAGAGAAAGAAAAAAGAAAGAAAGAAAGAAAGAAAGAAAGAAAGAAAGAAAGAAAGAAAGAAAGAAAGAAAGAAAGAAAGAAAGAAAGAAGGGAGGGAGGAAGGGAGGGAGGAAGGGAGGGAGGAAGAAAGGGAAAGGGGAAGGGGGAACGGGAAGGGGGAAGGAAGAAAAGAAAGGAAGAAAGAAAAAGAAAGAAGGAAAGAAAGAAGGAAAAGAAAGAAAGAGAGAGAGAAAAAAGAAAGAAAGAAAAGAAAAGAAAGGGGAGCACCAAATGTTCCCGTGTAGAGTCTGTGTTCCCAGTTATGTCTGCATTTGCTTTTAGAGATGGGGTCCTGCTACGTTGTCCAGGCCGCGGTGTGGTTGAGTGCCATCGTAAGCTCACCGCAGCCTCGACCTCCTGGGCTCAAAACGATCCTCCTGCCTCAGCCTCCGGAGCAGCTGTGACTACAGGTGCGTGCCTCATGCATCACCACACCCGGCTACGTTTTTTATTTTTTGTGGAGAGAGGGTCTTGCTATGTGGTCCCGGCTGGTCTCCGACCGCTGAACTGAAATGATCCTCCCCTGAGGGGCGGGGACTGCGGGCACACACCGCCACACACAGCTCCGTTTCTGGGTTTGTTTTTGAGACCGAGTCGCTCTCTGTCCCCCCGGGCTCAAGTGGGGTGCGGTCATCCCCAGTCACTGCAACTGCTGACCTGCCCCGGGAGCGAGGACCGAGGGGGATGATGGTGGCCTAGGAGGACCCTGGGAGACCCGGGGAGCTTTCTGTGGGTCCAGAAAACCAATGCCCATTTGGGTTTGTGTGTGCATGCATATGCTAGTTTGTGTCTCTGTGTGTGTGTGTGTGCATGCATGTATGCGGGGGGGTGTGTGTGCATGTGTGTATACATCGCGTCTGTGTGTATATATATGTGCTACTGTGTGTGCATGTGTATGTGCTACTGTGTGTGCATGTGTATATATACATCTCTCTGTGTGCACTTATGTGTGTGTGTGTGCACGCACCCTAGTGTATGTATGTGTTCATGCACGCTAACGTGTGTGCACGTATGTGTCTTTGTGCGTTGTGTATGTACACATCTGTGTCTGTGCATGCATACTAGTGTGTGTGCATGCGTGCATGCGGGGGGCTGTGCATGTGTGTATACATCGCATCTGTGTGTATATATATGTGCTACTGTGTGTGCATGTGTATGTGCTACTGTGTGTGCATGTGTATGTGCTACTGTGTGTGCATGTGTAGGCATACATCTGTGTGCATGTATGTGTCCGTGTGTGCACACACCCTAGTGTATGTATGTGTTCATGCACGCTAACGTGTGTGCACGTGTGTATCTTTGTGCATTGTGTATGTACACATCTGTGTCTGTGCATGCATACTAGTGTGTGTGCATGCATGCTACTGTAACCGCACACACGTACATGCATGTGACTGTATGTATGCATCTGTATGCACGTGTAATCGCACACATATATGTGCATGTGAGTGTATGTACACATCTGTATGCACCTGTGTATGCACCTGTGTGTGCATGCATGCTATTGTATGTGCATATGCGTGTGTGTTTGTGTATATGCATGCTAGTGTGTGTGTGTATGTAGGCACCTGTGTGTATGCATGTTAGTGTATGTGCACACACGTGTGTGTGCCTGAATGCGACTGTGTTTATGTATGTGTGTATGTAAGCATCTGTGTGTGTGTGCATCTGTATCTGTGCATGCATGCTAGTATATGTGAACACACGTGTGTGTGCATGAATGCTAGTGTGTTTATGTATGTGTGTGTGTATGCATCTGTCTATGTGCATGCATTCCAGTGTATGTGCACGCAGGTATGTATGCTAGTGTGTGTTTATGTATGCATATGCGTGCATGTACATATGTATTCATCTTGTGCATGCATGCTAGTGTGTGCATGTATGTAGGCATCTGTGTGTGCATTCATGCTAGTGTGTGCATGTGCATGTATGTGTGTGCATGCGTGATTGTGCGTGTGTGTGTGTATACAGGTGTCTCTGTGTGTATGCCTGCTAGCGTATGTGAACACACATGTGTGTGCATGCTAGTGTGTGTGCTAGTGTGTGTGCATACATGAGTGTGTGTGCATGCATGCTAGTGTGTGCGTGTGTGTATACATGCTAGTGTATGTGCGTCTACCTGTGTGTTTGTGTGCATGCATGCTAGTGTGTACACGTGTGTATGTAGGCATCTGCATGCATGCATGCTAACATATGTGAACACATGTATATGTATGCTAGTGTGTGCATGCATGCTAGTGTATGTGAACACACGTGTATGTGCCTGCTAGTGTGTGTGCATATGCGAGTATGTTTGTGTGCATGCATGCCACTGTGTGCGTGTGTGTATACACGCTAGTGTGTGTGCACATGTGTGTGTGCATGCTTGCTAGTGTGTGCACGTGTGTATGTAGGCGTCTATGTGCATGCATGCTAGCATATATGAACACCTGGATGTATGCTAGTGTGTGCATGCCTGCTAGTGTATGTGAACACACATGTGTGTGCGTGCATGCTGGTGTGTGTGTGCATGCTAGTGTGTTGGCATACGTGAGTGTGATTGTGTGCATGCATGCTCGTGTGTGTGTGTGCACATGTGTGTTTGCATGCATCCTAGTGTGTGCATATGTGTATGTAGGCGTCTGTGTGCATGCCTGCTAGGGTATGTGAACACACATATATGTATGCTAGTGTGTGCATGCCTGCTAGTGTATGTGAACACACGTGTGTGCATGCATGGTGGTGTGTGTGTGCCTGCTAGTGTGTGGGCATACGTGAGTTTGTGTGCATGCGTGCTAGTGTGTGCCTGTGTGTATGTAGGCGTCTGTGTGCATGCCCGCTAGCATATGTGAGCACGTGTATGCATGCTAGTGTATGTGAACACACGTGTGTGGGGCTGTATGTGAACACGTGTATGTATGCTAGTGTGTGCATCCCTGCTAGTGTATGTGAACACACGTGTGGGGGGCTGTATGTGAACACACATAAGTGTGCGTGTGCCTGGTGGTGTGTGCATGCTAGGGTGTGTGCATGCACGTGTGTGTTTGTGTGCATGCGTGCTAGCGTGTGTGTGTGCGTGTGTGCCATTTTGTGTCCACCAAAACAGAGAGTAGAGAGAAGCGGGCAGATTAGAAAACTCCAATTAAGCCTTTAAAAAGACCATCTGCCAAACGGTGACTGGGGTTCCGTGTACACAAAACGCCTGTCCCGGTTACCGACACACGATCTCACCTATTGTATATTGTGTTACAAATTGAAATTAGGGGAGCCCACCTACACGATACCTCTGCCCCATCTTCAATTTTCTCATGGAGGCTGAGCGTTGCTGGTGCATATTCATCCCGCCTGATGAGTCCTCATTATCTCTGCAGCAGCGGGTGTACACGGTGCACGGCATAATCAAAGCCTGGGGGTACGTATTAATTATCCTTTTGAATAGTGATGAAATTTTAAAAAGATCTCCTTTAGGCTCCCGTCATCAGCAGATGAAACAAAGGCGCGCACAGCTTGTGCGCAAGAGGCGCACATGTGTTTTTACATCTGTTCGGGATATTTCAATTTGAAGCTCAACAACCAGACACTGCGATTAAAGAAGATGATGAAGGGAGAGAGAAAGAGAGAGGGGGAGAGAGGGGGAAAAAAAAAAAAAAGAAAAGGCCTTCAATGACATATAACAAACAGACTCCGCCCCCAGCTCATTGAGTAGAGAACAAAATGAGTTTCCTTCTCCAACAATATGCACCGTGGCTTGATTTTGTCTCTCTCAGGAGGATGATTTAAAAGCAACAATGCATGCATCCAATGGGAAGGGTGTGGTGATGGCAGCTACACCTGTTACCTCCAAACACCGCAGCTTTCCTGCAGACACCTGCGGCCCTTGTCCCCACAGCTTCTCTCCTGGGGTCCTGTTGGGGGGTCCAGGAAGCTCGGAGAGAAGGAAGCAGAGAGCTGCCCCTTTTTCAGAAAGGCTCAGGCGCCGGCCTTTGTTTTCTTGCTTGAATTAGAAAGCCGCTATGGGGTGGTCTGTAAGGCAGCAGAAAGAGAAACACCCCATGCGTGCCAAGAGGGAGTGGAGGGGGGGAAATCCTTGGAAACTGACAAGCTGTTTCATGGAACTCCGTTCCTGGGGTGAGACAGGGCCGTGATATAACCGCTTGCATCGAAGACAGGACTTGGGAGTTTGGGTAGAAAAAGTGCTTCCTGAGAACATCACACACCGGGGCCTGGTTGTGGGGTAGCAGGAGCGGGGAGGGAGGGCATTAGGAGGTATATGTATTGTAAATGATGAGTTGATGGGTGCAGCACACCAACTGTATACATGGCACATGTATACATATGTAACAAACCTGCACATTGTGCACCTGCACCCTGGAACTTAAAAGTATAATAATAATAATAATAATAAACACACAAAGTCTTATAAATGCCAATTTGTTTTTACTTCTGTGTTTAAAGGATACAGAGCAATGGCCTTAGATTTAAAACAAAACCAAAAAAAAAATGGCTTACAAATGCCAATTGGTTTTTACTTCTGTGTTTAAAGGGATACAGAGGTATGGCCTTAGATTTAAAACAAACAAAAATAAATGCCAATTGGTTTTTACTTCTGTGTTTAAACGGATACAGAGGTATGGCCTTAGATTAAAAAAAAAAATGTCTTATAAATGCCAATTTGTTTTTACTTCTGTGTTTAAAGGGATACAGAGCAATGGCCTTAGATTTAAAACAAAACAAAAAAAAAATGGCTTACAAATGCCAATTGGTTTTTACTTCCGTGTTTAAAGGGATACAGAGGTATGGATAGATTTAAAACAAACAAAAATAAATGCCAATTGGTTTTTACTTCTGTGTTTAAAACGGATACAGAGGTATGGCCTTAGATTAAAAAAAAAAGTCTTATAAATGCCAATTTGTTTTTACTTCTGTGTTTAAAGGGATACAGAGGTATGGCCTTAGATTTAAAACAAACAAAAATAAATGCCAATTGGTTTTTACTTCTGTGTTTAAACGGATACAGAGGTATGGCCTTAGATTAAAAAAAAAATGTCCTTATAAATGCCAATTTGTTTTTACTTCTGTGTTTAAAGGGATACAGAGCAATGGCCTTAGATTTAAAACAAAACAAAAAAAAATGCTTACAAATGCCAATTGGTTTTTACTTCGGTGTTTAAAGGGATACAGAGGTATTGCCTGAGATTAAAAAAAAAAAATGGCTTACAAATGCCAATTTGTTTTTACTTCTGTGTTTAAAGGGATACAGAGCAATGGCCTTAGATTTAAAACAAACAACAAAAATGGCTTACAAATGCCAATTGGTTTTTACTTCTGTGTTTAAAGGGATGCAGAGGTGTGATCAAACCTGCATTCTCCAAAGATGACTCTGGATTCTCTTTCAGAGATCGAAATGTAATCCAAAAGCCCTCTGAACTGGGTGAGAGCTGTATCATTGAAAGGGTACTTGAAGGGTTATTGAACTCAACGGGCCTCACGTCCACGGGCCACACAACCTCGACGTTTAGTAAAATTTCAGTACGATTTACAAGTATATGCATCTAGGAGGCTGGTTCATTGACAAGTCCGAGCGTCTCCATCTCTAGGGTAACCACGAATCAAAAATACGGGATACAGGGCTGGATCGGGTGCCTTGAATGAGATAAAAATAACATTCATTGCATGATAAAAAGCAACCCTACAGATTTTGCAACAGTGGGGGCTCAAGTCAGCAGAGGCAACCGATTCAGAAAAATGAGGCGAACCCCAGCTTTCAGCCTCGCCTCTGAACTGGCCGTCTTGAGGCCTTTTTTATCCAGTTTGCTGAAAATTCAATGGGCGTGCCTTCATGAGGGAAATCTGCTGGGGCAATATGGCTCACGTGCCCCCATGAACTTTTTTGTTTGTTTGTGTGTGTGTGTTTTTTTTGAGACGGAGTCTCGCTCTGTTGCCCAGGCCAGAGTGCAGTGGCGCGATCTCGGCTCACAGCAACCTTCGCCTCCCAGGCTCAAGCGATTCTCCTGCCTCAGCCTCCTGAGTAGCTGGGATGACAGGTGCCCGCCACCACGCCTGGCTCATTTTTGTATTTTTAGTAGAGACGGGGTTTCACCATGTTGGCCAGG